>NC_045560.1:27350000-27525000 GCF_009819795.1 Aythya fuligula | reverse complement strand
CATAATTTACCACATGGTCCTGCAGTGTATAAAGTGGAAAGGATCTCTTCAGATGTAGTAGATGAATATTGTATAAAAGTCAATTCTAGTAATAGCTTTCATATTGCCTTTTCCCCAGAAATCAATCTCTTTTCACACTAGATTTGTTTCTCAAAGATGAAATCTCTCTCTTGGTCTGCTCCCCAGACTTTTTTCTTACTTCAGAAGCATCAGCTCTTTAACTTCAAACTGTCTCTCACTCTTTCTGTGTCTCTTTCTATTTTTGCCATCACTCCTAGTGAGATGTCTTTCATTTAACTGTGTCAAAGGGTTTTAGAGAGCTCTGACTAAACCTGAGACAGGTTGGCTTGTTTTGGTGGCATCTTCCTCTTGGGATAGCAAAGCAGCAATTCAGGGGCTATATTAGCTGAGCATGCTGCTAGGGGTGTTCAGGCTGAGGAAAGAGTGCTCTGTCCCTGACTGCCCATGGTGCAGGCAAGAGGACTTGGTCTTCAGCTGCAGGGTGAAAGTCTGCCAGGTCAGCCATGGCTACCAGGCACAGCAGCAGGCCAAAGAGAGGTTAGCAAGGATTAGTAGTGTTTAATGTGAACTTCAGGGAGGTGCTGAGCTGCCACAGTTTGCTTCTAAATATCTCCTACCTTATGTTATATAATTGTAAGTGCACTCCATTAAAGGAGGTGACCCATCTATCTAGTGCCCAGCTGCCTAACAGTCAAGGATGATCAGTTAGTCAGAGAGTTGTTAATTTGAAGACTGTGTTTCTTCAGATTATTACTTTATGTTTTTATTGGGGGGGGGGGGGGGAGGGGCGGAGCAGGAGGCTGGGTTGAGTGTCAGTTTTTTTATTATGCCGTCGCCCTGGACTGGAATGGACTTAGGAAGAGTAGGAGGAAGCTTTCATTTGGTTCTTACATGAAACCTCAGGCCCTCTAAGGTGTCTGCATTCAACAAGAGGCAATGTCTGAATTAGGATTCTGCTGACAGTGCCTTCTCTGTCAAACATACCAGTGCAATCACAATGCTTTCTTGGCTTTGTTTTAGTCCTGTAGTTGGAGAATTGCCATTACTGGTCCCTTTGGCCACTTCCTGTCATCTCCTTCAAAAAGCCAACTAGTTTGGCCACTCTGAGGACTAGTTTGGCAGCTGTCACATTCCAGATTATACTTCTTGAGCACTGGCATCTGCATCTGTGACCAGCCCTTTCTCTAGCCTCTGCCCTGGCTTTGTTCCCAGCTATGCAACAGCCCTCAGGTTGGTGCAGGGCCAATCTGCTTCTGGACTCCTTTAGCATCCTGGTGGCTGCTTTCCTTTGAGTCAACCTTGATAAGAGAAAATATGTTTCATAGTAGTCGCTACATTTGCAAACAAACCCAATGGGCTGCATTTTGTACTCAAGAGAAGCACAGAGCTAACACTCTTCTAAACACACCTGGGAATTCTTGTCTGCCACAACTTGGCTGAGAGATGTACAAAGGATTTGTGTTTGTGCCATTGAGTGTTTACTTCAGAAACAAGGTGGAATTTTTATACCTGCCTTGTTTTCTGATCCATTTTCCACTGATTTCTGGTATACAGTCATACAACTGAAAGTAATAAAATAAAGATTCTGGGAAGTTACCTATAGATGCATAGTAAGTAACAGACTGTGTGAGTACCTTGAGCCTGGATGAATCACAAAGTAATATTAGTACCTAAACAACCATTGCATAAATGCAGACCAAAATCACTTCTCATTGTTATAAACCCTTAGAAAAGTAAGTCCAAATTTTGCATTTCAAATAGGAGGATTAACTGACAGGACATAAATTAATATGAATAAGGACTTGGAAGGTAAAGACCATGAAAGACCAAGAAATATTGTAAAGGGTTAAATTCTATATCTTATACACAGCCAGTGGAATTTAAAAAAAAATAAAATAAATGTTCAATACTTTGGTAAGCCAGGTGTCAGGTGCTTTCTAGGTCACAAAAACAAGCCCTGCATGAGACAAAGACTTCAAATGAATTAGCCTTAGCATATTCTTATAGGCAAAGTCTAGCTCCCAAAACATGCTTAGGGAAATATGGTAGAAATTTCAGTCACTGAAACAGGCAGTATGGACTTTGTGTTTTTCATCTAGATGTGATGTTTAGCATGTAAATATATGGTTCGTCTGCTTTGGGGTACATTCAAGCAGCAAAGTGCATGCAAAGCACGCTAAGAATGCTGCTCCCTTGCCAACAGATTTGCTCTGTACAAGGGGAATCATGACAGATATGAAGCTGGCAGAAGCGGCGCCCCTGTCTCCTGTGGCAGTTCCCAGGTCCACCATTCAAATCCATTGCCAGAATGCAACATAATAGTCAGGAAACAAGGAATGGGAAAATAGAGGGACAATGACAGACCAAAGCAAACACTTTTCTGACCTGTCTCTGTGAAATCTTAATATACTGTAACTAGAGCATTACTTCCTATCACATTTGATTTCCCAGACAGGAACTGTAATTATCTGTCCAAGAGCCCTTGCTGGCCACACACTCGTTGGTTACAGTGAAGGTTCGCTCCTGCAGTGTCATAATCCCATAGATTAAATGCATCAAATCTCAGTGATAGACAGGACAACGTGCCAATGATCAAGCGCAGTCTGATAACAGCCAAATTGAGAACACCATCTGAGTGGTCTAATTCCTTCTGCGACACCCAAGGTAGACTAAACTGTGCTTTGATGTAATGGCAACATGGGCCTCAGCTGATAACCACAGAACCTGTCATTTTGAGATACAAATGAATGAAAATATGTAGAGCCAATAATTCAGTGAATAAAGGGTATTTGCTGTATAGCATCATGTATATAGCATTATTTTTTAACTTACCTAACTAAAAAATACTTGAGCAAATGCAATTATTTTGATCTGATTCCAGAAGCTCAAAAGGTGGGAAAGGTACTCAGCTGCCTGACAATTCATTCATTAATAGTAAATCTTCAAACACAATAGTGTTGCATATTCTCCACAATGCCCTCTCCAGTGTTCCCAGGGTAGTGTGCATAGTAAGTCAAAAGACTGTGGAAGGAACATGACTGGATTGTGTCAGGCTCTGGTTTGTCTAATTTCCCCTTGGGAGATTTTTTCTTCAGGCTACTCTAGATGAATTTCTGGCCTCAGAAAGATCACAAATAGCCCTTTTAGGCCTTCATTGAGCAAAGCAATTTCAGATGAATCCACTAGTCCTGCTTATAATTTTGAGATTTTTTATATCTTTTATTCTTTCTGCAAAGGATCATTTACATATTAGATAAAATACTTTTAAACTTATGTGGCTATACAATCAAACTGAATTTGGCAGCATTTCATCAATTAAAACAGATATTTCAGCTCGTATGAGTTAAAATGCATAGATAAAAAAGAACAGTAAAGACTCTGATGAACTAATCCAGACATCACATCTTATCTTGTCTTTTAGAAACTTATCAAAACCTACATTAATACTAACTAAGGACTTATTTCAGATCTTCTAACTGACCAGAAGCTACAGAGTTCACTTCTCTAATGGCTAGATGATTTACAGTCTGAATTTGCTCACAAACCATTGCTAGCCATTCATTCTTAAGACAACATTGTTCTCTAGATGAAGAAACTGCCCTTTGTGTTCACCCCAGTTGTATACAGAGCAGAAATATCCTTTGCTGCCAGGCTTAACAAGCTATCTTTTAGTTTCCTTTCCAAAAACTACCTGCCCCTTCCCATTGCCATTTTAGTAGCCTTTATTCTGTACACAAGTGTTTCCTTTCGTTCTTGAATATGACAGAGAAGACCAGAATTGCACATAAGGTTCCAGATAAAGTGCCAGTAATATCATTTCATATATCAATAAGAGTACCTCACCTGACCTGCCTCAGGAACATTTGACCTTTTTCAGAGCTAAATGATTTTCGCAGATGTTGGTTAATCTATGGTCATTTGATTCAATCAAGCTTCCTTTCACTCAGCAATTTCCAAAATATGATTTCTCCAGTTTATAAAATAATTTTTTGTTATTATTCCCCAAATGCAGTGGCTGCTTCTAAAAATATTCACTTCACTACCCTTCCTCTCTTTTTCATATGAAGAATCAAGCTCACTCACACTGTAACAGCTTTTCAGAAAGCAGCGCATGGATTCAGCTTTCACTCCATAGTTGGACTGGACCACTTCTCTTCCTTTTATTCACATAATCTTAATATTATGTATCTTTCTTACCACAGTGGACAAAACTTTATAGTACACACTACAAAAAGTGTATAGTACACACTAAGATAAAATCTTACATCAGCAAGGAAATTAGACTAGTTGATTTGCTGCATACTGCAGTGATTTTCATCTCTTATTTAATACACATTCAAGCTTCATCATCTGAACAGGCTTTTTTAAAACATTTTTTTTAAAGCTATAAATGATAGCTTTCCCTCCATAGACGGGGAAACAGAGAGGAAGCCATGACAAGACTTTATCCAAACAGGTAACAGTGGTGGCTGCAGAAATTACAGCTTTAATCCTTGCCCTGAGCAACACAATATTAGAACATTGTTGACTTCACTAAGACTAGGTTTTCCTAATAATATGATTAGTATAACAAAAGGCATTTTAAAATTAAATTCAGATTCTGGTTTTATTTTCTTATTTTTTTTTTTGGTTGCTGTTGTTTGGTAGTTGTTCTTTTTTGATTTCCTGTATGTGCAATGAGGTTATTGTGTTTCATTTTGCTTTTATTTAGTATCAGTTTTGGATTTCCAGAACTGATGAAATAGGTTTATGCCTGGTTGAAAACTCTACCAATAAACAGAAAGAGAAGAAAGAATCCCTAAAGTCTCAGAAATTATGCATATTTCTACTTTGAGTTAGTTTAGGCCAATTTGGGCCTAAATTATATTTCTACTACTCCTTTAACAATTTATTTTTCTCATTTTCAATAAATATTATTTTGTCATGCCCCACTATGGCATTCATCAACTACAGTGAAAGCACAATAGGCAATTAACTTCTGTCAAATCCCAAAACAGGGCATTTATGTCAGAACAAGGTTGAACTATTTACTGTAATCATATAATAGAGAAGCTTACCCTGCTACTCAGGTCTCTGCCCAAAGCAAATTAAACTCTCTTGAACCTTCATTCTATGAATACACAATGTTTTGTTTTGGTTTGTTTTTTGTTGTTTTTTTGTTTTTGTTTTTCACATAGTACAGCAAATTGCTAAAAATACTTGCTGCGGTTCAAGGAACTTTGAAATGGAAACTGTCAGGTCAGAGACATGATTCAACTATTCTTTATTTGAGGACTTTCCCTGAGAAAAGGTGCTGAGATATTGAGTAACAGAGATTTATTCTTCCAGAGAGGGTTATTCTGATGCTTTTGCTATACAGGTATTCCCCCACCACCTGAACACTGAAAGGTTTTACATAAAATCCACTCACTTTGTTTTATATCATTCTTGAGGGTATTTTCCTGGTGTTTTATATACTAAACTGCAGCTCTAAAAACCACAAACTAAGCCAAGTGAAGTAGTTTTTACTATATATCTCAGAGAAACCTTGGTGGACTGTTTATTCAGAATTGGTCTTCCTTCCTATACGCAGTGGGAAAATATTTTAAGAACTAGATCCAGTCACAGAATGGATGCAGGCTGTGCTGGGCAACCACCACTTTCAGGATTAGCAAAGACTGTCAGACATTTTAAAAATAATAACTAATTCTGCCAGGTCATTTCAACCTTCTCCTACAGCTTCATTTGTGTGGATCAAAGAGACCACTGAGCCTGAGGGACAGCAAGATGGGACTGGGCCTCTGAAAATCCGCAGGGGCAATATGCAAAGATGAAAGACTTCGTCACAGAAAACAGTTCAGTAAAGAGTAGAGTTCAAGAAATAGGTCATTATTAATCAAATTATAGATCAGGCCCAATAACAACATATTTCCTTGAGCTTGCACTCAACAGCCCTTTTGTAAGATATTCACAGAGTAGGATCAATACCTCTCTGGAGGTAAGTGGCATAAATTATGTCTCAACATATACACCACAGGAGTTTTACTGTGTGTTGTATACAGTAATTGCATTTTATAGATGACTGTGGAAGGCTTCAGCTTCCATTGATTTTTATCATAAACTAAAAGGTGGAAAGAAGAAAAGAACAGCACTTTATATGAAGAAGCCAGTCAGCTGAAGCTGCAAAAGAAATGAAAATTTGGCATAGTATGTGTGATCAATTCATGTTTCATGCAGAAATGAAGGCAGATATTTGATTCAGAGCAGCAAAAATCTTGAAATGTACCACAGAAATCCCTGTTCATCTAATTGTAGTCAATTGTGCTATCCATCAGCAGGTTTTAAGACTATAGGAAGTCTTTCTAATTACAGGCACTTTTAACTCTTCTTATACCATGAATGCTGTCTGAATGATTTACGAAAAAAAGGTAACTGAAAGTTGTGTTTTCATTCTCACACATAATATGACCACATCTGCATTCAAATTGAGATGAGGGATATAATTTAATATTATCTTTATGTCTAACAATTGTAACATTCTAAATGTTTTTTTTTAGAATATTCCTTTTCTGATTTCTTTCTTTTTTCATGTCCTTCACAGCAAGCAATTCAGAAGAGATGTTAATGCAGCTTAACAACTCTTTACCCTTTTTCAAGGCCAATTTTGCAATATGGGCAAAATGATTGGAAATGTAGTCCTGAAAAAGCTTAAACCATCTGTCAGGGACTCAGTTAAGAAGATCCACGCTGTTTCACAGCCAAAGATGTGGATAAATTATGCCTGGCTAGAAATGTCCAATGCATGTGGGTTACCATTCAAGCTTATTAGGATGAATTACAATTTTTTTATTGTTCATTACCCTAGTAAGATAATCTTTTCAAATTATAATTTGCAATAAGCCATGCAGACTGGAAAGCAAGCCAGTGGTAAACACTGGTAATAATGATTTTTAAAGTGCCATATCCTGATATATCAAAAAAAAAAAAAAAAAAGTAAATGTATGCACTCAAATGCCTATTTGTTTGCCTACGTTAACACAGTATTATCTATATTTTTTTATTTATAAATTTTATGCACTTTATATCACTGCTCTTGTTTAATCACCTGCCATAAACTACTTGTTTAACATTTTATTTCCAAAATGTATTTTACTAAAAATGTTAAAGATCAAAAGGTTGAGGTAGCTGTGATTAAGTTATATGGTTTATGTTACCAGACATAAAAATAGACTGAATGTTATATTGTTATTTTAACACCATCATTGTTTTTATGGACAGCTGTAATCTCAACACTTTTAAACAGGGATTTTTCCAAAGCTTTTTATAAACACTTTGTCTAAAACCCTTTAAAGAACATAAATGTTTCATGAAGTTTTTATCACAAATACAAAATTGATTATTATCTGAGGAAAAGTCTCTAGGTAATAAACAAAATCAAGTTAAATCAATTTTTTTCATCTAAATGACTATGGTATGATTCTCAAAACTTCCACAGACATTGTAAATGTAAAAAGGTATGTGAATATCTATGCTTATCATATATGTGAAGCTTATATTTGATGATTAATAGTCATTTTGTACACAAAAGGCCATAAGTAGTGTTTAACCATATGAGATTTTGTCTGGTGTTTCCCTCCACAGCTATCCAAAATTTTTTACAAATCCTAAAATTCACCTTACATGCTGAAGAAATATCAAATTAGCACTAATTTCACCTGGGAAAGCAAAGGATCTCTTAACCAAACCTGTCCCACTAAATTTAATACGACCCTAAACATCTTGGCTTTCAGAATCACAAGTTGTTTTTTTTTTTTTTCCAGTTAGTCTCTTATGGGTCAAAATAATGTAATATATTATTTTCTCACACTATTTTTACTATCCAGGAATGGAAGGCAATGATGCACCTGAAACAGACCATTTAGAAGGTGAAAGCAAATAAATTTTATCTGAAATACTGATGCAATTAAAATAACTCAAAATTCTATTCTTTTACCTTCTTGCTAAAAAAATTCACATGGCTGAGATCAGGCTTTTTTAGGACAAGGAGCACAGGATAAAAATGAAGGGGCACAGAATGATTCCTTATGGTAACAGAAGCAATTCAAGAAAGTGCCTGCTGTAAAACAATGTGGTGTTCAGTGTACAGGCACCCTTACCAAAACCCCCAGGGGGTCCTTACTGTCCACTTAAAGCAAAAGGCCACACATTTTGTACAAGTGTAATCAGCTGAAAACATACAAAGATCACCTATTCCAAAAATAGATCCTATGCATCCAAATTTCTCAACAAAACCACCTTGGCATCCACATATCCTGAATGGTCTTTATTATATTTTTACTGGATAATGAAAGCAATGTAAAATCCATTACTATAGCAAGAAACAAACAAACAAACAAAACAAAGCAGCAGCTGGCACATTAGGTGATGTTCAGGTGCCAACACAGCAGTCTGCACCAAACAAGATTATTTTGTGTTTGTTTGGCTGATTATATTCAGTGGAAAATAGATTGCAAGCAAGAATAGCAGCTTTATCAGTGAGGCTGACTATAGACTCATTTAGGCTTCCTGCAGAAAGTCACCTGAGCTGATTTTTACTCATACTATTTTTTAATTTTTTTTTCTTTTTAATACTGGTGAAGCAAACACATAATTTTGCATGTCCAGTTATGGTTGCTGAGTATCTGGCAGTCCCTCTGGTCAAGTGTGTCTAATTCACAACAGAATGTGCCAAGTGACATCTTGGACTGAATTTGAACTGGTGACCTAGATAGTGGGTTAGCTCAAGACATTGTGAAGAAAAAGAAAAAGAAAAAAATATATATATATGTATATATATATATATATGGTTCCTTTCCTTGATTTTATTTGAGCAAATCTGTGCATCCTTGAAAGGTTGTCTTATTATATCTTTAAGCTCTCTCCTTCACTACAGTCATGAAGTGGCTGAGTTATCATTTATCACAGTGGGCTAAAATTGTCTCAGCCTAGGTTTGCCATTCAGGGAAACAGAAAAGGAAAGTCCTGACACAGCCATAGGTTCTTGTCCAGTCCTACTCAGTATATGAATTTTTCTGTTGTGAGAAGAGCAAACAGGCTCCTTCCAAGTAATGGAGAAAAGGATTTAAGAGATGTATGAGCCACCTCCACCCTTACCTCTTGCCAGAAGTACAAGAGGAATAAACTGGTCAGTAATAAATTGTGAAGCATCTCATCTTCTATGCAGAGATTGAAAGAGGAAGGAATAGAAGAGCAAAGATGGAAAAAATGGGCAGCATCCTGACTTGTAAACATACACTCCCTCATCTTAAACCCAGGATTAGATTGTCTGTTCTTGGAGTAGGGCAAGTACAACTGTCCTACGCATTTTCCACCATTCTATGGCAGATTCTAGAAAAACTAAGGCTTTTTTCCTAAGCCCTCTCAGAAGTCTCAATAGTACATTGCCTGTAAAATGACTAGATATCAACAGTAGCATGAAAGACCTACAAAATATCTTCTAAGGGATAGGAAAATTGTATTTGGAGTCATTTACCTCAAATCTGCTTTTCTGTGATGTAGTACAAGTCTCCTTTGCCCTAAGTCAAGCCTTGAACTACACCAGTGGAAAAACATTTATAAAGCAGCTTCTTGAACAGTCCAATACCTATAATTCTGTTTCCTGAACAGCATCACTTCTATTCTTCTACTTATCTGCTATACACCATAGAGTTTTGGTGTTACTTCTGCTTTTCTTTTCTCTTTTTTTTTAAGAAGAAAAAAAAAATCACTTTCAGAGACCACCAAATGAAAGACTGAAAACATCCAGTCAGGGAATAATTGTTAAAGGATGAAAAACAAACGCATTTTGATGTAGTCTTTCATATAGATAGCAGTATTTAAATGTTGACTGTTTTATGATCTCATGTTTTTGAAGTTCAAAACAAATCCTGAATGCAATGCAAATGAGCTCATTATCTCACCTCTGATCTTTATGTATTTAATTTCTTGATGACCTGTTTTATTTTTCCTTTGCCTTAAAAGCAAGAAATAATTCAGAGACGGAGGAATATTTTTACATTTGTTTTATCTCTCTTACACAAATCTGATTACTAATCACAATGAATAAATGACATTTAAATAAGTACTGGGTAAACACAAAAGACTGGCTATTCAATACACCTCAGAGAAACAAGGTGCACAGAAAAAATAAAGTTTTGAGATGTTAATAAAGATAAGCCTCTGTAGCATTTAAATTATATTTTCTTAATTCACCTAATGAAATGACAAAATTAAAAAAAAAAAAAAAAAAGTTAATTGTTATAACTATTTAGTTTAATTTATATAGCACAATATATACTAAAACGCTTGTTTTAGACATTGAATGATGAACTTCAAAAGTCTCCATCAACATGAATGTATCAGTCTGCTGCTTCTCATTAAGCCTTGGTCACAGCACCCACGTTCATCTCATTGTGTGGGGATTCACAAATGGAACCTTGTTACTGAAAGCACTTATGTGCAGTTTTTGTCAGTAATTGAAAAGTGCTGAAGATGAAAGAAGCTGACCATGAAACATCAAAAATATTGAAGTGGAAACCATGTTGCCAACATCTAAATGTGAAGATCTTGAATTACACACACTTAGAAATTGCTGCAGGAAGAAAGCTTTAATTTCCAGAACAGATTGGAAAAAGCTTGCATTCATACATCTACAGTCACCAGCAAATCTTTTCTGTTTCTTTTTTCCTAGTACAACACACAGGCTGAGAGTTCTCACACTGAACTGGTAGATTAAATAAAGATCTACAATAGTTTCTGGGAAATACAGTTTGCATCAGGTGTTATCTGCTATTCACTGAAATCTAAAGTATGTATGTGCTACTAATGGCTGTGATTTAGCCCACTGAGATTCATTGCCCACCTCCCTGGCATTCAAGTTCTATGGATATTCTCAGAGCCAAATAAAGAGACATGGTTAAGTACTGTTCTAGGTGTCCTTGGGAAAAGGGAACAATGTACATGAGGGAAAAAATGTAGAAAATATTTACAGTCAATGTTCTCAGTCTGTTGGGTTATTAAGGGTTTCTACACAAAACTGTGTTTTCATGGCTACTACCTTGGAGTTCTTCAGACTACTACAAGGTAGTAGACTACTACAGGTATCTATGGAGAAGCAACATCTTACATATGACTCATATGTTTTTCCTGTGACACAGAACTCACCTGCAGATGCTAGTGCAAGCTCAGATGCAACCTTTGGAGTAAGCAGAAAAGGACTTGCAGAATCCTAACTTTGCCCAGCCTATGCCAGCTAACAGAGTTCACTGACCATGGTTGTATTTTGCACCCTCTTTCACATGTTCTTACTTAGGGGTGGATTCAGGTTCATAAAAGTTCATTTAACTTAACTGATGATTCATTCAAAAGACAGTTTTTCTTCCTGATGACTGCTTTATTCTAGCACTGACATTTATTTCATATAACATGGTTGTTTTAAACCAATAGAAAACCACCTACTTGCTTGATTTGTTTTCTTCATGGTGGAAGACAGGGAGAAATAGGTAGGAAAGCAGTCACAGCTCCCTAACTCTTCGCTTTGACCCTGCCCTAATTTAGACCAAAATAATTATTTGTGGTAGTTTTTCACCACTTCATTAGAAATGTTTGTTTCAAACTATATGTAGTTTGAAGTACTAACAAAAACATTTTATGATCTCTTCTTTAATGCACAACAAGATATATCACTTAGAGACAAAATATTATTTGATAACTAAATTACCATTCTATCTTTTAAATTGACAAAAGCAATAGAGTGATGTTAGTGAAGAAACATTGCTAAAAGGTAGCATAATACTGGATATACAGTAAATGCCTTTGGAAATGTATCAGTTGACCTTTTGATATTCAGTGTTAGATACAATTTGGTTCTCTTAATATACCTACATCTCACCTCTGAAAAGCCAGTTAAAGTGATGTTTTATGACATAAGGAATATATTTCAGAAGTCTCTCTGTGGATCTTCACATCCCAGAAACAAATGGACCATCTGGCACAATAACCTCTGTACATGTAGTCAAAGTACAAAACTTTGCAACAGCTGAACAGAACAGGATGGGAAAGGTTGCTTGACAATTTCTCTAAGTAGAGCTCCAAATAAGAACATTCGTTTCTCACATTCAGAAGCACATCATTAAAATGAGTAATTGGGAATGAAATAAAAGGAAAAACCCAAGCCACATGACAACAGCACTGCTACAATGTATGAAAATACATTTACTTTTTAATTGGCCTTTTACCGTCAATTTGAATTGTGGATATGTGATCCAAAATAGTCACAGCATGCCTACGTGAATTGGCTAATGAGATGTCCACTGACTGCTGAGCCCTTCAATTAATCAAATAGCTGAATACATTGAAGGTAGCTAAATATTCTTCTCTCTGGTAATATGTTAAAAACCCAACATTGTATCAGACGTTTTCACTGAAGATTAAAATCTGAGTTCGTGTTGGGATAGCCTTCACACAGAAAATGACACTCATTTAGCAATTTGAACATCTGCTTAATTATTTTTATTACCTTCCTATATCTTAGGAATAATATACTGAGAATTTGACTTACAAAATAAATTATCTTTAAGACAAAGAATGGCAGACTAGAACTGTGGTTAAAACACCTGGGAGAGAAGTAGGTTTAAATCCCAGTTCTGCCATACTTTTATGTTTGACTTTGACCATGACATTTAGCTGTCTATCCTTATTTTCCAAATCTACTCAATACTTACTGGTGTCAGAGGAAAAAAAAAAAAAAAAAAAAAAAAAAAAAAAAAAAAACAAGAGAGAGAGAGAGAGAGAGAAAAGGAAAGTGCATATTTCTCTTTTCAGAAATTTAAGAGCTCCAAAGAGGGTGCCTAGACCCTCCATTTTAACAAGTTAGCAGGCTTGGGATCCTTGTAAGAATAGTGTTATAAAATGAGCTAAAAAGAGACCGACACAACTCAAATGATAAGCTACTATAAAGAAACAATTTCACAATGTTTCTGTATAAAAACATTCTTTCACCTATGGAGGAACTGTTCAGGAAGATTTTCAGCCTCCCTGTCCAAATGGAATAGACTATTACTGAGTATATATAATTCTTTTTCTCATCTTGTGGTTTTCCCCCACATCCCCATTATTTATGTTTGCCAGTTGCATCCAAACCTAGCCACAGCCTGTAAGCTATTAGCAAAAAGACCATCTTTTCACATCTTCTCTTTTGAATCACGTAGAGATGTCAAACTAAGGTCTCTAGAAACAACTACAAATTAGTGGCTACTAACATTACCATAATAGCAATGATTTCTGCAAATTCCAATGATCAAAATTGTGAAGGAAAAGGTGGGAATTAATGTTTTCATTAAAGATATCATTAGCTACACATTATATTCACCACATACAATTGCATACAGCTTCAGCCTTTCTCCAGAATGCTGCTGGGCTTGTGTTGTGGTTCATTTCCTGGACAATTCTACAATTGTGCTCTGCTGGACACCTCCCAGGCAAATGAGAATATATTAAAACCAATGGATCATTGTTTTTCCAGCATATGAGGTTCTTTGTGCCTCACTTCGGTGTTATTTGTTGAAGTGATCTGCTGCACATACACAACCTAAAAACAGTACCTAAGTAAAAACGTAATATTGCTCACACTGCACTCAATATTGATCAGTAATGACCTGATGAGAAATTGTGGTCAGTTGACCCCAACTGGCACCTGAAGTCCCAACCAGTTCTAACTCACTCTCTCCCGTGGGACAGAGAAGAGAATGAGAAAAGCAAAAGCAGGATGATCTTGTGGGTCACAGTAAGGACAGTTTAATAAGTGAATTTGGGGAGAGGAAAAAAGGCAAGTGATGCAAAGGCAATCCCTCACTACTTCCCACCATCAGATGGCCCACGCAATCTATGAGATTCATATATTTTGGAAAAGTTCCCCTAATGTTTTATTGCTAAGCATGGCATTACATGGTATGGAACATTTCCCTTACGTAGTACAGAATATCCCTTTGACTAGTTTGGGTCCACTGTCCTAGCTGAGTCCCCCTCCATCTTCTTTCACCCTCTTAGCCTTCTCACCATGGCAGGGGGTAAAGTGGGAAAGAGAGAAAGCCTTGACTCTGTGCAAGCCATGTGAAGCAACAGATAAGACATTGGTGTGCTATCAGCACTTGTTTAGTCAGAAATTTAAAAGACAGCACCATAGATGCATCATGTCAAGTTACAGAATTTTATTATTGTTTAGACTCTTCAATGACATTCTCCCCAGCTCTCCCTACAAAAGCTACACCCTATTTTCAATCACATAAACTCTTTGTTTTACTCCTTAATACAGTTTCCAAGTATGTAACAAAAATATTTCCTGAATATTTGCATAATATAAGATTAAGTAATGGGATCTCCTTAGACACAATCATGATAAACTGCCTTTGTTTCAGTGGAGGAACAAAAAACCTTCTATTAACCCAGCATCCTTCCAGCAGGAAATTTCAGTGTTCCTAAGCCAAATTCAGTCCAGGCTAAGGACCAAACATCCTCCTCCAGGTCCCAATTCTTAAAAATCTTGGAACTTCAATAATGATGAAACTTGCTAAAAAAAAAATCTTACTGACAAACTGACACAGGAGAATAGTAAACGTGAAGTTGCTCAGTTGACCTCAGTAGGTCAGTACATTTCAGCTAAAGAACTGTCTTTATCTGATTTTGCCTGACATAATAGCAAGGTGAACATGAAATATTGTGTCACTTGTTCTATTGGTATAACTTCACACCCAGGAAAAACCTTCCCAGCTGTTCACCTTGACTTAAACCCTATAGCAAGTCACCAACAAGTAACAAACAGGAGAAGAATCCCTCCTATACCAGCAACAGCCAAATTAAATGACATAAGAAACATTCACATGAATGAGGATGATATTGGTTTAGGTAGCTACACGTAAGTCTGTACATCTGAGCCAATGTCTAGGTTTTCATTGCAGCTAACAGGTTTAGCCTGCAGGATTTACTTTTTAATTGTGGAACTTCAAGAAATTCTTTCCAAACTGAAGTAAACACAAATAATTATTTGTGTTAGTCTAGTTGCTTTAGCCAAAACTCTAGAGGACAAAAACCTGATATTTCCCATTCATTCTAACTCTGCTGGGAGAGTTAGAATGAATGGGAAGAGTTAGAATGGGAGAGTTAGAATGAATGGGAAATTCATTCTCACTAATTCCACAGCATTCTCCTCAAGAAACTGGCTGCTCTTGGCTTGGACTGGTGCACACTTCATTGGGTTAGAAACTGGCTGGATAGCCGGGCCCAAAGAGTCGTGGTGAATGGAGTCAAGTCCAGTTGGAGGCCAGTCACTAGTGGCGTCCCTCAGGGCTCGGTGCTGGGGCCGGTCCTCTTTAATATCTTCATTGATGATCTGGACGAGGGCATTGAGTGCACCCTCAGTAAGTTCGCAGATGACACCAAGTTAGGTGCATGTGTCGATCTGCTTGAGGGTAGGAAAGCTCTGCAGGAGGATCTGGATAGGCTGCACCAATGGGCTGAGGTCAACTGCATGAAGTTCAACAAGGCCAAGTGCCGGGTCCTGCACCTGGGGCGCAATAACCCCAAGCAGAGCTACAGGCTGGGAGAGGAATGGTTGGAGAGCTGCCAGGCAGAGAAGGACCTGGGAGTGATGGTGGATAGTCAGCTGAATATGAGCCAGCAGTGTGCTCAGGTGGCCAAGAAGGCCAACGGCATCCTGGCTTGTATCAGGAACAGTGTGACCAGCAGGGCTAGGGAAGTGATCGTCCTCCTGTACTCAGCTCTGATGAGGCCGCACCTCGAGTACTGTGTTCAGTTTTGGGCCCCTCGCTACAAGAAGGACATCGAGGTGCTTGAGCGGGTGCAGAGAAGGGCAACAAAGCTGGTGAGGGGCCTGGAGAACAAGTCCTACGAGGAGTGGCTGAGGGAGCTGGGCTTGTTCAGCCTGGAGAAGAGGAGGCTCAGGGGCGACCTTATCACTCTCTATAGGTACCTCAAGGGAGGCTGTAGCGAGGTGGGGGTTGGTCTGTTCTCCCACGTGCCTGGTGACAGGACGAGGGGGAATGGGCTTAAGTTGAGCCAGGGGAGTTTTAGGTTGGATCTTAGGAAGAACTTCTTTACTGAAAGGGTTGTTAGGCATTGGAACAGGCTGCCCAGGGAAGTGGTGGAGTCACCATCCCTGAAAGTCTTCAAAAGACGTTTAGATGTAGAGCTTAGGGATATGGTTTAGTGGGGACTGTTAGTGTTAGGTCAGAGGTTGGACTCGATGATCTTGAGGTCTCTTCCAACCTAGAAATTCTGTGATTCTGTGATTCTGTGATTCTGTGATTTTAAGTTGCCAGAATGACAAAAAGACACTAGGCTTTTTGTGGTGCCTTCTGCCTCTGAGTCCTGATCATACCAAACATGAAGCAGAGCTACTACACGAGCCGTTCTGCTACCATTTGGGAAAACAAGGGTCATGGACCCTTGAATGGGGGTTGTGAGACTGGCCAATGAAAGAGCAGACAAAACAAGTTTAGAAATCAAGACTGTGATTCAACTCACATTTATGAAATAGGTTGGTTTCCTAGCTTACCTAGTTCCTCTGTTTCTTGCCAATTCCTTTTCTTTGACATGTTAGTAATATTAAAGTTTCATCCTGCAGTGCTGATTCTGAATTCATCCATTTTTCTTTTAAGCTTCTCATTCTGGCAGGAAGGGCTACTGGCTTGATCTTCTTTGAAGACAGATTTGCTTGTTGTCACAGCTGATTTAGAGATTCCCATGACATTTGGTTTTCCTTTTGTTCCCATATTGCAGATGAGCAAAGCTTTCCCTTTGGAGACACTGACAGGTAGAGCTAATTTGCAGTTCCCGGTAATTGACCATCTCTTAAAGACTAATGATGTAGTTCGCACCTAACCAGCCTTGAAAAAAATGCACAAGAGTAAAGCAAATCAGAAGAATGTACATTTCAAACCTTATTAAAGGGCTTTCATCAGCAATTCTTTCCTAGGTTTTGAAATGTCTCACTCCCTTCTTTGTTGATGCAATTCATAAACCTAAACAATTGGATCAATTAATCATTTTTATTAGATGCTTTAGTACACAATTACTACACTTTCTATGGACTAACAGCTATAAGATATATAAAAGTTATTTTGTTAACCAGAATGTAAATTCCAAACCATGCTTATTTTTATTTCTCTTCACTGGAATATAAGAATCTGTCACCAGTAACAACTCCCAATTACCAATATAATGTATTTAATTTCTGCCATATAATATTGATTGCTTTATTAATTATTTTCACACATAAGTCAAAGCTTAAGGCATTATAGGTATATAATATTCCAAGGACTTATACACCTGTAATGAAGCCTTGGACACCAGCCACAGACAATAAAATGATATTAAACTTAGAAAGTAAGCACGAGAAATAGACTGGAAAGTGTTAAACTGTAGCAGAAAACTAAGACAAATGTGAAACAGAAACACTAGGAGGAGAAAAAAAAAAAAAAAAAAGAAGAAAGAAAGTAAAAAAAGAACAACAAGCCTTGAAGACAGAAATAGTAGCCAAAATAAAAATAAAAATAAAAATATTAAAGAAAAAAGTAAGGAGAAAATCCTGGGAAATTTTAAGAGGAAGAAAATGCCACTGAAGAAACAAATGAGAAATTAATGCAACAACAGAAAACTCCAGTAAAAGACTGGAAAAAAAATTGCAAATATTTAAAGGAAAATGGGTGAAGATAAAGAGGAGAAAAATACAGAACTACATTAATTACACACTTGTATTACTAATTTGTTACTTGGTTTATTTCACAAAAATAATAATCATCATCACCATGAGCATACACCTTCTACATGTTATGCTCCTGAGTTTGGTAACACTTTTGCATGTGCGGGTACATACAAATATTTGCAAGATTAAAGTTTAATTTCCCTCTATAATGAAGATGCCACATTCATCTGGAAGCACCATTTCTGGTGACATAGTATTCCAATCCTTTCTTGTTCAGCACAACAACAAAAAAACAACATCTCCAGATCCAGCCTACATTGCTGTAGCACCCAGCATTCCACCCTAGAATCTTGCCATCTTCTGGCAACCTTCTTGGTGATACACCCTTCTGAATTACATGAAAAATATTTCATCCAGTGTGTTTTCCAACAAAGTTCCTCTCTCCAACAAAGCTAGGTAGATGGCCATAATACACTACTTCATCTGCATATAGATTTTGAACTTGCTCCAGTCAGCTGGCAGCCATTTCACAATGCAGATACAAGAAGCTGATTCTGCTTAGCAGCTGTGCAGGTATGTTATTTACTCATGACTACCCTCAGACTACAAATCTTTATTCTCTTACAAGGAGTTCTCCCATATTTCCAAATTTGACATGAAGAAAGCACACTAACCAGTGTGCTTGAAGTGTTACTTCAAGCAAATTTGAATCCAAAATTGCTAGTGACGCTGCCTTTGGGACAATCACAAAACACGTTAAATACTGATTTGTATTTTCCCTAGTAAGAGTATTTTCCTTCTGTATCTACCATAAGAGGTTTCTGAAGTGGAAACTTAACAAGCATGGGGGTGCTCAGTGCAATACCCCAAATTAGATGCCATTCATCTTTGTGTCAACAGCACAGCAGCTAACTAACATACAATTTCTCCCTTTTTTGATCTACTGAGGAGTTGCACCATGACGTATTCATGAATAAACTATTCATGAGTAAGCAGCCTTCTTTACTGAAATTAATTTTCCAGGAAAGTGTTATTTCAGGCATCTCCTCAGCAGATACTAGCAACCAGTAGAAATGCCACAGCTGTTGAACACTGAATACTTAATCTAATACCAGGATAGAATTGTCTAAAATAGGTTTGAAAACATTCTAAAACAGAGGCAAATACTTCCTATACCAAGTGCATACTGAGCCATTTAATGTGTCATGATTTATTTATGAGGATTTTCACCACAGCAAGGAAAAATCTTGGTTGAAAAATAAATGAAAACCAGCATGACATTAATATGACCAGAGAGAACCTCTTGCTCTTGCCTTTGGGATATTATCAAAGGACTCACTTCTGCGGGTATAGTTCTGAAAAATAATTATGTGTGACAGTTAGCATATGGCCCTGATCCTTAGTTGTACTTGAATGGCATTTGCCCCACCAACAGTGCAAAGCATGCCTAAAGACAGCACTCTTCTCCTGCCGCAGCTACTGAAAAAGGGGTTCCCCTTTTTCTAGACATGAAGGTGGAAAACATCAAGTCCCTCCTTATAGCCTGAATGAAGGAAATGAATGGGATTAAAGATGATCTTTTATCCTGGCCTTTAAGTAAACAATACCTTATGGGGACCCTGGGAGATGGACAAGATGGACTTGGGAGATGACAAGAAGTCAAGGCAGCGTGCAACCTCTAAGAGCTAAAGGAGAATAAAAGTATTTAATATATATATATATTAAAAAAATAAAATAATATAAAAAATAAAAGACTTCCCTTTTCTCTTCAGTTGTGTTGTTGATTCCAGAGCCACCACTCAACTTAAGCAAGATACATAGAATGTGTAAAGGATGCCCTCCAAGATGCAGTCTATAGTTCCTGTTCACCACCAGCTGAGAACCTATGCAAAGCTGATTAAATTTCCCCCAAAGTTCATGGGTCCTTTCCCTTCAGTAAATTAAAGCACTGGAACAGGGAGGAAGAGTAAAACTAGTGCAAGACAAATCGGGAAAAGATCAAGTCATGCACACTAATCCAGAAGCTGGAGAGTTACTCAGGTTCCACAGATGTGATGAAGCCTAGATGAGTAGGAAATTGGGACATACACCAATTCAGTGTATAAAGATTCAGAAGCTTCCAACTATTTGCCCTTGATAAGCAAATAATGTTGTCCTTATCTGCATATGCCTTCTAATCCTCCTTGACACATCCTTGTATCAATTCACTCAGCAATCAAGTCAGCACAAAGATATACAAGAGGAAGGTTCATGATTCAGTGCTCAACATAATACACTTTTCAACACAGTCTGCTAAATGCACTGCAGGTGAATGTACCATTGTGTGCCACAGTTTAAAGTAAAAATCATTTGCTCTTCCCTCTCAGAGCTCTTCCTTACAATTAACAATCCCACTGATCACCCCAAATTACCTTCTTTCTCTCTGTACCTTCCCACTGCTGCAAACAGCACCAGTCTTCTCATCATGAGCAAAAAAATAAATGTTTAGGTTTGGCCCCAAAATTCACAGCCATGTTTCCAAAACCCAATGAAAATATCAGGACTGTGATTTATTGTCACTGATGATAAAGACATACTTACACTATTGAACAGTTTAGTTAATTCTGTGTTTTATTACTTAAGAACTGTGATTCATCCCAAGAGAGTTAAATTAATGGTGTATAAATAGGTTTGTCACATCTTCAATAATTTTCATGAAGTGTTTTTACTTTAATTTGTGAAAATAGAATTTGTACACGTGATCAAAATCAATAATTTTTTTCATACCATTTAGTTTACATGCAGATATACAGTATGGGGAGAGAAGATCTTTTCCACTTGTTACTTCACCTGGGACAAGGAAAAGGGAGCAACATTTATTGAGAATCAACATTTTAAATGCAGAAATTCTTCAGTCTACAGCAAGTTTACTGCATTAATTTCCCACACTCCTAAATGCAGTTCTATTTTAACCTCTATACTCTTGTTCTTATGAGTACTGTGAGCATTTAGCATGTCCTGAGATTGAGTCCTAAGTACTTTACAGCTATACTGTTTGTGCTTTTAAAGTTCCATTTAATAAGCTGAAGTGAAGGAGGCAAAAATGGATCAATTAGCTGCAAATGATATTCATAAACTGTGAATACTGCAGAAACAGTCTCCAAAGATTTTATTCTCTTAACTTTTACAGTGGACATGTTCCTTGTCTTTATTTTCAACATCTTTCCCAGTAAAGATCTTTGAATGCATAGAAATACAAATAGATATTCCACGTAGGTGTGCCATGTCCACATGACAAGATCAGTCCTGAAAACTGGTTATTTTTCATCTGTTCCTCTTGTGTTCAAAAATGACAATATACAGAAGCAACTTGAATTCCATACTATGAAAAAGCAAGCTTGTTTTTTAATATAAATAAATAAATAAATAAATAAATAAATAAATAAATAAATAAAAATAAATAAAAAGACTCTAGGGATATCTTTTATCTTCAAGGACTACTAAAGTACAAAAATAGAGTATAGATTTTCCTAGATAGTCCTAGATTTGAAAAGGTACTTAGGTAAATGATGTTCATTTCAAAAGCACCAAACACCCATGAGTATCTATTGTAGAAAATGGGAGACACCATATTCCCACCTTTGAAAACTTGAGTTGTTTAAACAGACTGAGGAATCTCATTTTAGGCTCAGTCATGGTGAGCAGCTGTTCCTTAGTCTTTTATTTGCTAGAGAAGCACTGACCTTCATTTATCATTTTGTACTTCAGATAGTCATTTGTGCTCATGCAAAGTGTAACACACTGTTGTTTTTCTAATCATTGTTCTGGCCAAAGGGATAAGTCAAAATTAGTGTTAAGTGGTAGAAAACCAGATGCACCTATTTAAATGTAATTAAAGATATATTTCAAATAAATCTATAATGTACTTAATGTAAAGCATGTTTGAATTATTTTTTGAAATAATATATTTTCCTGTTCCATTGAATTTCCCCTATGATATGCCACTCTTTGAACATGAAAACGGGGAAAGAGCAATGAGTATGAGGACTGGAACTTTTTTATAGAAAAAGTCAGCTGAAGCTTCCATTCAAGCTTTGAAATACAGTTACTGTCCTATGAATTTTTTATGAAACTTTGTGTATTTCAGAATTCCCACAGTGATTTTAGAAACCCACAGAGGTAGTAAATACCATGCAGATCTTCTAGGTGAAAAACAAATCAGATCAGAAGTAGAAACAGCACAAAAATAAAGTACCTAACTTTAATTTGCGAGCCACTGAATAAAGAGTAATATACATTTTTAAGGAAAAGAAACTGACTGAACAGCCAAAGAAAAAGGTAAATGAAAATTAAGTCCCAATGAGCTTCTCATTTTTCAGGTGGCCAATCTCAAGCTTGAGTTTGTCACAGAAAAATGTTTTGGGTGTTTGTTTTTTTTTAGAGCTTGCCAATTTTATTTTCAATCAACTGAACCAGAATATTTAATCTCAGGAGTAGAGGCAGATGTCTCTTAGATAAGACACCTGCTTCCTTTAAGTTAGAAAATATAGTCAAATTGCATTAAATTATCCACCTGCATGAGCATACTCTAGCTACACAAAGGGGAGTTTTTTGCAAAGCATTGATTATACTTAACTTGCAGCAACTCAGATACTTGTTACTGCTTCAAGGGATGGATGCAGAGATCAGAAGAAGCAAATTCAATGACCATACCCTGTCTCAGAATGTGGTACAGGAAACAGTTTTCCTTGCTTGACCACAGGAGACTAACATCACATGAAGCAAATTCACCACCACCTACATAAGCACAAAAGAACAGGCAGATAGGTGAGACCAGAGGTCTAATTTCAATACCAGCTGATGAAAGGTACCTAGGGAAGAGTATAAGAACAAGATAAATCTGTAGTGACATTTCCCTTCTTATTTCTAGCCACTTGTGTCTCAGGCATCTCCTCAAGCTAGAACATACACTTTCTGGAAAACAACACCCATTGTCTCACCTCAGGTGACTCAAGGAACAGAAACCCAACAGCTACGTCTACCTCAGAATCAGGAATGGACTCATTTGTGCCCTAAACTCACCAGCGTTGGCAAAAAGCAGTGCTAAAATCCTGAAAATATAGGATCCCAAATAAGTATAAAGGGCCAAAACCTCCTTTGCTTTACGCTATTGTAAATCATAAGTTACTCTGTATGTTGCACACTTCTGAAATGACAACTATAGACAAATCTGGCCTAGCAACTGACCTGCCTCAGTGATCAATGCAGGGAATAGGGAGAATCCTGGGCAACCCTCTCTGTTTTATACTGTACAGTAGACATGGCCAGTATTTATCAGTATAATAATGATAAAGAATAGTTATAGGTTTCCTTCAAATGTCCCCCTCACGAACCTTGTACTTCAGTCCCTCATTCTCCTACACAGAACCAGGAACAGCTGAGCAGTCCTGCTGTATGTAGTAAGCCAAGGATGCATGTTATTTCTGTTGCATACCGCACATGCTGTAATATTAAAAAGTATAATAGACTTTATGTTCCATGTTCACAAAGGACGTGCACTCAGAGTATAACATATGTACTTCACTAGCCCCTCCAAAATAAATAAAATAAAAATATGTCATTTTGATAATAAAGTTACCAGGTCTTCTCCCCCAGACCTCTTAGCAGAAGGAGGAAATTGCAACTGTTGACAAGTACGTAATTTCCTCTTGATTCCTATTCACAAACTCCTTATGAACTGTAGGTCTTGTGTATGATTGAAATTAAGATTTTTGCCTGGCAATACTTGCTTCCTTGTACAAGCTTGGCCTACAAAGGCTTTCAGATTGTTAGAGTTGTTTGCATAAGAAAGGAAGCTTCACTTTATTGTGAGCCATGGCAGCCTGGTAGGCAGATAAAGCTTCACCCTAGACTGTTATGTTCTTTGTACTTCTGATTTCCCCGTTCATTTACTTTTTAAATAAAAGAGAAAAATAGATCAGATAGGTGCATAATTTACAGTTACATCCATTTTCTATCATACTTATTGCTTAGTGGCAATCTCTCTTTGACTTTCAAAAGAGTAACATGGAGTCTTTCAGCCTTTCAAAATGTAGAATTTTGAAACAAGTTCTGCTTTAAACTGTGGTTATTGTGCAATTATGATTATTTTAAAAATAGAATTGTCATTTATTGTCTAAAAGAATAGGACTTCCCATAAAATAAAGGCCAAATCCTGCGGGGAGGGGGGAGGGGGAAGAGGAAAAGAAATCACAGACAAAAGTTAGAACATTTATGTAAGTCCTGTTAAAAGAAATATAAAGAGATGAGCTTTAAATGAGCTTTAAGCTCCTCTAGCCAATGGGATCACATACAAATGCATTATCTATATGTAACTGCCACCAAATTCAGTAGTTACACCCCAGATGTGGTGAAAGATCCATTAAAGCCAGTAGTAGCTCATGGCCTTGAACCTCATGATGCCCATTTTCTGTGTTTGTTTGTTTGTTTGTGTTGTTTTAAATTTAGATGTGCCTGCATAAATCCTTTAAGTTTCTCCTACTGAGGGAAACACATACTACAGCCCTATAGGCATCTATGCACATTCCTGTCTACCTTGTATGAGCTCACACTACATATATGCTGATGGGTGCCAGCCCCTCATCTTTCCTCCTACAAGCCTCTGTCTACAGCTTGTCATGCTTTTGATAACTTCATCATGGGACCGACCACACAACTTAATAGGCCCTGACTGAATCTCACCACTTGCCAACTTAGTACTCAGAGTCAGAAGAAAAGGAGACCAGCCAGTGGAGGTGGCTATTAGATTTCCATCAGGCATTTGTAGCTGGTAGCACAAGAGGGCAGAGTAGCAAGCAGGCACCTATCTTTCCAGGGACCCATGCCAGAGCACTTCAGCAGACATTATTATCTATTTACATCATTTTACAATTCATGCCGGGATGTATTGAGATATACCTTTTTCCTACTAATAAGATCCAGAGTCAGAGGCCACCAAGGATAGAGAATACAAGAAAAGATTGGACACAACTTTCTTTGGTACCCTCAAAGATGGAGTAGGAGAACAGACGTTAGCAAGGCTAAGGTCCTTTCCCAAGTCAGATAGAGAGGAGATTAATCATATGTTAACATCTCACCATTTTTACTCCTCTAAAAAGCTTTATTGTTTTTCTAGACAAGACTTTTGTTCACTTCACTCCACATTTTATTCCCTTCACAAAGAATGTATTCTGACAGCCCTGCTGCAAGGATTGAGCACCCTGAGTGCTTTTCTGTGTTCTTGGCTCATCTGGAAGGCAAAGATGGCATTTATTGCAAAGGATTTTGTCCTTAGCCCACCCTGTAATATTTTGAAATGTGAAATTTCATGGGTAGACACTTCAGCTGTATGAGTCCTAACCTGAAAGCTCTGTCAAAGGCTGGCAATATTAAGAAAATCCTCTCCTGACCTGGACTTTTATAAAACCAGGCAAAATTAGTTGTCATTTATACATATTTATACATATATTTATACATATCCATATGCATGCATATATATGGTTCTTATGCTTAATTTTCATCCTAAAAGGCACAGAGCGCTACTCACAGATGGCTAGTCTGTCCTTCCAGGCAGGCGTCTAAATTAAAAATGATTATCATCTGACCAAGCAATCTTACCCAGTAATCTGGATTTTAAATAAATAAATGGATAAATAAAGCATATGAAAACATGTTAAGATATACTGCCTTTGTTACTGGCCTCTGGATTTGTCAAGAATGTCCTTCCAACACTCAACACCAAAGCCATTTCAAGACTGGCCCTTGTACTCGAGCCATCTTCACAGGTGGTCCTTTTCTCACATGTGTTCCCGGGACAGTCATCTGACTTGACAGGTTCATTTGGATGGCTTAATTTGTGGGCAGAGTTCTTCCTTCACCCAACAATGAAAGAGATGATCAATCTAATCCCAAAGCAAAGTAGATTGTCACATAGAGTAGCAATAGATGGTTTCCAAAAAGACCAAGCAGGGAGACTGTGATAGAGCAGAACCTGGGACAAGGGAGTGATGAGGCCAAACCAAAAAATCACCAACATGATAGCCTTTCACAGATTACACCTTTTTGACATTTTAGGATTTTTAATCGAATTTGTCATTCAATTGGGAACCTCGTAGGGATCGGCTGCAGCGAGGGCTCCTGGCAGGGAGATGAACAAAGCCAACCCCAAACCCCCCAATAATGCGGAACAGAGCCGTGGCCCTGGCCCCCACCTCCCACCCCCCGAGCAGGCAGGAGCTGTGCTTGTGCCACCACAGGTGCTGACGTGCTGAGGACGGAGCCAGAGGTGACAACAGCCCACCCACCCCTGGTGCTATAAAAGCAGTCCCTAGGGAGCGCTGCAAACAGGACGCGCTAACAGGACTGGCTTGGTAGTTAGCGCAGGCAGTTCAAGTGGGGCAGGTCAAGTGGTGCAGGGAGGAGAACCTAGACATCGCCATGGTGGGCACCCGTCGCAGCAGTCAGTCCAAGGCAGCAACCCAAACAGAGGAGATGCTGCCTCTCTGGGCTCCCGTGGGCACCCAGGTGGATCCCCTGAGGGAGGAGGTGGCAGTCCAGACAGGTGACTGTGGGGAACTCCGGAATCTGGAGGCCCATCTGGGCCATGAGGAAAAAGAGTGCTGTCACGGGTGCAAGTGTGCCCTGCTTCAGGGACTCCTTGAGCAGGTGGCTGGGCTGCAGCGCGAAATCAGCAGCCTGAGGGAGTCTCTGAGGGTGACAGATAGGAGGGGTCTCCCCACCCCTGCTGTTGCTCGGCAGCCCTCTCCTATGTCCCGACAAGGGGTAGAGGCTGGCCCTGTTGAACACATGCAGAACAGAGGGCTAGACTGTCCACAAGAGACAAGGGGCTGGACCCTTGTCTCGGCTCGGAGCAGAAAGAGACATCTGCCCCTGACACCCACGGTGCCACCTTCCCCCACGGTGTCCCTGGGAAATAGATTTGAGGCTCTCAGGGAGGTTGCGGAAGAGGCTGAGGGTCCAGACAGTAGTCCAAACCCAAGAAGCAACCCCGAGAAGGGAGTCTAGATTGGGGGAAGTGCAAAACAAGGATCAGGGCTGGATGGAGCACCGCATTGTAACCTGTGCCACAGAAAAAGAGCAGAGAGTCCTGGTGATTGGGGACTCCTTGCTGAGGAGCACTGAGGCTCCTATCTGCCGCCCAAATAACCTAGCCAGAGAAGTGTGCTGTCTTCCTGGGGCACACGTCAGAGACGTTAGGAAAATTCTGCCAGGACTCATTAAACCGGAGGACTACTATCCTCTCGTAGTCATTCAGGTTGGATGCCGGGAAGCCGCTATTAGAAAAATGAAGAATATTAAAAAGGATTTTGCATCCCTGGGGAGGTTGCTGAGGGGATCGGAGCTGCAAGTAGTGTTCTCCTCTGTCCTCCCACTGGGTGACTGGGATGCAGATAGAAAGAGCAGAACAGGACAGGTAAATGACTGGCTGAGGGGGTGGTGTCTAGACCAGGGATTTGGGTATTTTGATCTTGAGCCATCCTTTGAGAGGCTGGGTAAGTGGGCTACGAACAGACACCAACTGAGCAAGCGGGGTGCAAGTGTGTTGAGGAGCAAGCTCTCTGGGCTGATTACCAGGGCTTTAAATTAGGTTTGATGGGGGAAGGGGGGGGGTAGCTAAAGGTAACAGAGAAGGGGGGGAAAGACGTCACTACTGTCACTGCTGAAGACAGGGAAAAATTTCTGAGCTCTCCCATAGGATTGTCTGAGGGCTCCTCAGAGAAGGTAGTGTTCCTGATCCCCCGTCCAGTATCTTCTTCTTGCATCCCCCCAGGCTAACCGCACCTGCTGCTTCCCTAAAGTGCCTGTACACCAATGCACGAAGCATGGGAAATAAATAGGATGAGCTCAAGATCTGTGTTCGGTCGCGGGGCCATGATCTCGTTGCAATCACTGAGATGTGGTGGGACAGCTCACATGACTGGAACGCTGTCATTGAGGGCTATGTCCTCATTAGTAAAGACAGGCTGGGGAAGCGAGGGGGTGGGTTTGCCCCTTATGTGAGGGAGCAATTAGAGTGTACCCAGCTCCAGCTGGGGGAGGGTGAAGGACAAGTGGAGAGCTTGTGGGTAAGAATTAAGAGGTGGCTTGGTATGGGAGACATGGTGGTGGGGGTCTACTACAGGTCTCCAGATCAGGAGGAGGAAGTCGATGAGGCCTTCTACGAGCAGCTGCTAGTAGCCTCACGATCACAAGTGCTGGTCCTCATGGGGGACTTCAATTACCCAGACATCTGCTGGGTAAGCAACTCGGCCAGGCACGAGCAGTCCAAACGGTTCCTACAATGTGTTGAGGACAATTTTCTGACACAGGTGGTGGAGGAGCCAACAAGGCAGGGGGTGCTCCTGGACCTCATTCTTACCAACAGAGATGGCCTTGTTAGGGATGTGAAGGTTGGGGGCACCTTGGGATGCAGCGACTATGAGATGGAGTTCCAGATGGAACTATGCAAAGGAAGTAAGGCTAAAAGCAGGATTGCTACCCTGGACTTCCGAAGAGCCAACTTCAACCTCTTCCGGGACCTGCTTGGGAGTATCTCATGGGATAGGTTGCTAGAAGTCAAGGGTGCTTGTGAGAGCTGGGCTACATTTAAGCAGCACTTCTTCCATGCTCAGGATCGGTGCATCTTGAAGAATAGGAAATTGGGGAAGGGGGGCAGGAAACGCGTATGGATGAGCAAGGAGTTCATCAATAAGATCAAAAGGAAGAGGAAGGTCTATGAAATGTGGAAAAAGGGCCTGTCCGCTTGGGAGGAGCATAGATGTGTTGTCAGGGCCTGAAGGGACGTGACAAGGAAGGCCAAAGCCCACCTAGAGATGTGGCTTGCAAAAGAGATAAAGGATAATAAGAAGGGTTTTTTCAAGTATGTAAACAGCAAGAGGAAGACTAGTGATAATGTGGGTCCCTTGCTGAATGAGGGGGGTGTCCTGGTCACGGGAGACGCTGAGAAGGCAGAGATACTGAATGCTTTCTTTGCTTCAGTCTTTGCTTCAAGGACACTCCCCCTGGGACTCCTTGCCCCTGACAATAGGACAAAGGGTCTGGGAAATGGAGGGCTCCCCCCTGGTGGACGTGAGAGTGGTTCGGGAGCATCTGAGTGGGCTCAATGCACATAAATCCATGGGTCCTGATGGGATGCATCCGCGTGTGCTAAGGGAGCTGGCAGATGTGATCACCAAACTGCTTTCTATCATCTTTGAAAGGTCCTGGAGAACGTGTGAGGTGCCTGAAGACTGGAGGACAGCCAATGTCACTCCAGTCTTCAGGAAGGGCAGGAAGGAGGATCTGGGAAACTACAGGCCAGTCAATCTCACCTCTGTCCTTGGAAAGGTATTGGAGCAGCTTGTTCTGTCCATTTCCAAGCAAATGGAAGAGAAGAAGGTTATGAGGAGGAGTCAGCATGGATTCAACAAGGGGAAGTCATGCTCGACCAACCTCATTGCCTTCTATGATGGCATCACCAGCTGGGTAGATGGGGGGAGAGTGGTGGATGTCATCTACCTTGACTTTAGCAAGGCTTTCGATACTGCCTCCCATGATATCCTACTAGCAAAGCTGAGAAAGTGTGGGATGGATGACTGGAAGGCAAGGTGGGTTGAGAACTGGCCGACTGGCTGAGCTCAGAGGGTGGTGATCGGTGGAGCAGAGTCTGGCTGAAGGCCTGTGACTAGCAGTGTTTCCCAGGGGTCGGTGCTGGGTCCGGTCTTGTTCAACATCTTCATCGACGACCTTGATAAGGGAATAGTGTCTGCCCTCAGCAAGTATGCCGATGACACAAAGCTGGGAGGAGTGGCTGACGCACCAGAAGGCTGTGCTGCCATTCAGCGAGACCTGGACCGGCTGGAGAGATGGGCAGGAAGAAACCAAATGAGATTTAATAAAAGCAAGTGTAGAGTCCTGCACCTGGGAAGGAACAACCTGAAGTATCAGTACAGGCTAGGGGACAACCTGCTAGAGAGGAGCTCTGAGAAGGACCTAGGGGTCCTGGTGAATGACAGGTTGACCATGAGCCAGCACTGTGCCCTTGTGGCCAAGAGGGCTAATGGGATCCTGGCATGCATTAAGAGGAGCATGGCCAGCAGGTCAAGGAAGGTGATCCTCCCCCTCTACTCTGCCCTGGTCAGGCCTCACCTGGAGTACTGTGTCCAGTTCTGGGCTCCCCGGTACAAGAAGGATAGGGATCTCCTGGAAAGAGTCCAGCAGAGGGCCACAAAGATGATACAGGGCCTGGAGCATCTTCCCTATGAAGAAAGGCTGAGAGACCTGGGTCTGTTCAGCATGGAGAAGAAAAGACTGAGAGGGGATCTCCTCAATGTATGTAAATATCTGAGGGGTGGGGGACAGAAGGATGTAGCCAACCTCTTCTCAATGGTTTGTGGGGATAGGACAAGGGGCAATGGCTGCAAGTTAGACCACAGGAAGTTCCCCACTGACATGTGAAAGAACTTCTTCACGGTGAGGGTGACAGAGCATTGGAACAGGCTGTCCAGGGAGGTTGTGGAGTCTCCTTCTCTGGAGATATTCAAGGCCTGTCTGGATGCCTACCTGGGCAGCCTGCTCTGAGGAACCTACTTTGGTTGGACCCAATGATCTTTCAAGGTCCCTTCCAACCCCTACAGTTATGTGATTCTGTGATTCTGTGATTGCTGGATGCATAGCCCCGGATGCTAATTCAGAGCAAGAGTAACAGACCAGAGTAATGACAGAAGGAGTGATGTGGCAGCCAAACTGTCAGTGAGCTTTCTGTGTAGCAAGGGAAAACATTACTACTTGACCAAGTAGATGTGTCTTTTCAGGTGTGCCACTCACATTTTGTCCCCTGAATGACTTTATGCCAAAGTGGATAAACTAATAAGGGATTTTTTTTTCAAATACATGCACATGGAATGTATTCACTCCCTACAAAAGTGTTCTTTACTGTACCAAGTCAAAACACTCTATATAACTGATGAGTGCTTATAACCGAAGTTAGCTAGGGTTAACAGCTAACCAACAGATAGGCTGGGAAGGAGACAGTTCCTTTCAGGTCACACAGAGCTGCGTCAGATCCTTTTAGCAGGAGAGATCCTTTTAGCAGATGAAGTCCTCAGAGCCCTGGGAAAGAAGGAGAGAAGCCATGTGGAGAGAGCTGGGTGGTCCTCACAGCAGGAACAGGCAGCCAAGCTAGTGACTGATTTTGCTTTACCCAAGCATGGGTGCAGACTGGCAATAGACAACAACAGTACATGCACAACGAAAGCTAGGACTGTTCCTAATGGTTGACACGAGAGGTAAGCAAAGGCAAGACCAAGCAGAAGCAGCCACAGACCAATATGGTAACCATGGAAAGACAAAGCAATGGCATACATACTCACTTGTTTCATGCTGACCACCAAGAATCACTGTAATTGTCTGATATCCTCCAAGGGTATGAAAAGTAGAAAAACACAGACTGTATCTTCCTCAATACTTAGCCAGCATCATACACAAACCCATGCAAAGCAGAAATATGTTTTCTTTCTCATCTGAGAACCCCAGACACATCTTGTGCTACTGTGGGAATGAGATATGCTCTAGCTGCAGCAGATAGAGTCTCAGATGGGACTCAGTGAGATGTAACCAAGGTCTGTCCTCATAATCTTGTAACAAGCAGTGGACAAACAGTGCTCCCCAGCACTAAGCAGGGTTATTTTGTAAAACATAACAGAGTTTACATTGAAAAAAAAATAGCCAAACAGAACTGTGACCAAACAGCAAGTGAAATTGACCTCTTACCGTCATTAAAATAGGACAAGGTCATTCCACCATTTTCACTGCTATTTCAGTAGTTTAAAATTTATCATAGTCTTAGCATTAAAACTATATTACAGTTGGTTTTACTGATACCAGAAAAGTATTTCCTCCTAAGTGCCTAAGGGCTGAATTGTTTCTCAGTAACCACTGTAAGTTAAAACCAGTCAGAAAAACAATGCCTAACCATTCTCTTATTCTACATAAGCCTTGCTTTGGATAGCACCTAAATCCTCCATGTGTCTTGCTAGAGAGCAAAGACCCTCATCTTTTGAACCATACAAAATTATCATTATCCCTCAATCAAATTCACACCAGTAAGCTAAGTAACAAAGATGTAAAGCGATATAAAATAATAAACAATTACCTTTGTTAGTTCTATTTTCTAGTTCAAATCCTCAGACTATTGCCTCAAGCTGTACTCAGTTTGAGCACTAGCTTGTCATGTGACTTTTGGTACTGTTCAGGTGTTTATATTTCAAGTTACAGAAGAGAAAAATGAGAGTATTATATTAATAAGTGTATTAGCATATGTTTGAGATATAAATTTGAAATTTAGTTTAAGACTAATATACAAGAATTTTTCTTAAGTTTGTGTTTACAGTTAAGGAAATAGGGTTTCACCTAGAGAAAAGGAGGCTCAAGGGAGACCTTATCACTCTCTACAACTCCCTCAAGGGTGGTTGTAGGATGATGGGAGTCAATCTCCCAAGCAAGAAGTGATATGACAGGAGGAAATGGTATCAAGTTGTGCCAGGGAAAGTTTAGGCTGAATATTAGGAAAAATTTCTTCACTGAAAGGGGTGGGAAGCATTGTAAGAGATTGCCCAGGGAAGTGGTTGTATCACTGTCACTGGACGTATTCAAAAGCCGTGTAGATGTGGTGCTTAGGGACATGGTTTAGTGATAGATTTGGCGGTGCTAGGTTAACGGTTGGACTTGACAATCTTGGAGGTCTTTTCCAATGATTTTCCAATAGATTTTATGATTCTGTTTCTACTCAGTGATACTCCTGCAAGACGTGGGTCACAACCCAGAAGAGAATGGAAACAAATATTTAAACATGTGAAGAGCGACTGCAATCTGTGTTGCATATTTAAAATTAAGCATATGCTTTGGCATTTCACTGGGCTGGCACTAACAAGGTTTCCATTTCAGGAAACAAAAGGCATCAAGTAATCCCTCTTCATCACTGTAGTAAACAATTTAACACAAAACCTCAGCCTGGATTTATTTGCAATGATACAACAGACACATGTAAATTGCCTTTTGTTTTTCTACTATTACCTTCAAAACTATGGATCAAGTATGTAAGTAATATGTAAAGACTTGCAGAGAGCTCAGCTATTCAGGCGAGGTCAGACACAGCAAAAATCAAAGGATCATAGAATGGCTTGGGCTGGAAATTCCAACCCCCCTGCCATGGGCCTCTCACTAGACCAGGTTGCTACATTTTTTGACATCTAAAGGCCCACTGCACAGCTCTGCCAATAGTAAGAAAATGAACTGTTTGCCATTCTTTGGCTAGGTCTCTATCAACAATGATGATCTGTGAATAGCTTCCTAAGGCATCATGAGGAATTCAGCTCTGGTGCTTTTAAATCCTTTTGAGTCATATTTCTGTGCTCTGGGGCTTTTATTACAGATGAGTTAGTTGCAAAAACACGTAATATCCCAAAACATCAATCTGAAATGGCATAATGAGAACAGGATTCATGTTTTAAAAAAATCAATTACTGACAAATCAATATATCTTTCCGCTATTTCTGTCTCACTGTTTTATTCTTTCATGAGGTCTACAACTTCAATTAAAGACTAAATGTGTTGAGCTATCATACCATTAATTGTTCTCAATAGGTGGAATATTCCTACTTACATATGAATGTCCTTGTTCTGTTACAGATAGGACAACTGCCTCACACAGAGATATTGTTGCTATAGTATGAAGTCCCACTCAGCATCCAACATTACTGCTTATGTTGAGTGCCTGTGGTTAAAGTCTGATTTGCAGAGAACTTCTCTCTATCTCCAATTTTGCCACCAATTCTCTTGTAGTAAGTCAGACAAGCAATGCAAGTGTTTGGAGTTCAATGACTAAAATCAGAGGTACCCAAAACAGGTAGCACCTTTTACTACCTAATATCTGGGTTTATGGGTTTTACTGTGGGGTTTTGCTTGTTTGTTTTGTTGCTGCTGGTCATTTTGTTTTTATTTTTTAAAAAGCTCCAAAATCTTTGAATGAAAGACTTTCTTAAACTTGTCTGATGGCAACAGGGAAAATGCCCACTTATTTCAAGTGATGAGCTTTAGATCAGACTATGAATAGCATAGACAACTACTATTCTTTTCTATTCACATTTTTTTGCATTTTGTAATATATTGGGAATACAGTTTATAATCCTTGAGGCTCTTTTTGTACTTTTTTCAGAAGGGCTGACAAAGAGACAAATATATAAATAAATAAAAAGAATCTTTACTTCTCCTAACCATGTAGTAATCTTGGTTATAGTCAGCACATATTCTTAGATTTCATTGACCTTAACAGGAGACTCATTTTAAATGTATATATTCTGAAAAAAAAAAAAATATATATATATATATATATATATATGTAAATATATATTTCCTCTTGGTTAATAAACACATTAACTGTTTCTTTTAGACTCATAGGTTTGCTTCATATTTTCCTTCAAGCTGAGACATACCGTGAAATCTACAAATAAACATTGCCCTCATATCTCTTATTGAACCTAGAAATACTTCTGTAAGCAAGGATCAGCAAAAGTGGTTGACAAGAAGAATTTCATGAAGATCGACCTTCTGCTCCTGTGTCTCAGATACAATATTCATCTTGTTCATTTATTCTGACTTTGAGTAGAAAACTGTGTGGTGAAATGCAATTTATGTCTGCCTGCACATAAGCACACTCCAAGCTAGAACCATTTACATTTTTGCACAGCTACAATCATACTAATTGTCCATTTAGAAGACAAGACTTCTTAGCTCAAATACTGACATTCCTAATTCAACTACATACGCTCAGAATTAGGGATGCTTCATGCCCCACCACCTCAAAAGATATGCTAACCAAGCATATAGTTGTCTACATATGGCTATGCAGTTGTGCTCCAAGCAAGAGTAATAACCATGTTCTCTACAGTAACCCTTTACAGAAATCTCTTCTAGTTTATGAGATGCTGAGTTCCCCACTACCAGGCATAGTGACAACTCCTTCTGTTTGTAATATTAGAAATTATATTAAATGCTGCCACAGAAAACTTAAGAATATTTTTTTGTTTTTACAAAAATATTTTCATTTACTTCTTAATGTCCTCACTTAATACTAGAAGTCAGATCTTCTTATAGACCCATACGTATCCAAGCATGAGTGTTGGAAGTGGTTTTGATCATAATTCCACCATAGTAAAACATCTGTAATATCTAATAGTGGTCAGACATCACCTGCTACTTTCAACTAGGTGGAAGTAATTTCATGGTAACGTGTATTCAATGTGTTCCATTTATTACAGAAAAAAAAAAAAAAAAAAAAAAAAAAAAAAAAAAAAAAGCCAAAACAGTTCATATAATCTGGTGTCTTGATTCTACCTATGGCTAATATCAAATGTGTCTAATGAAGTTGTAAATAATGCAGCAGCAAAAAGCATAAGAATATTGTTCGTACTCCAATGGAAAGAATATCTATTCTCCATACACTGAGCAAGTGTAGAATCAGTTGTGTGTAGAAAAGTTCATATTAGCATTTCATATTTAATGGTTTGTTTCCATCTTAAAGCATGACAACTCCGCTTTTAGAACTGCTTTCAGATCTGCTAGCCAATAGAGGAAACAACAGCAGAAGGTATGGACAGTCACATATGGCCAGATCAAGGGAAACATACGGACTTAATGCCTGCTGAAGCTCTGGCCAACAAACATTCCAGATACCCAGAGAGAAATCTGCATGCACCTGGGTAGTCTGATTTGTGGTAAACAAACCTCACACATATTCCCAGGTTTTATGATTAAAAAAAAAAAAAAAAAAAAAAAAAGCCCTGTATCATTTAAATTCAAACTGTTTTTATCCATTCCCTACCCCAGCAGCAGGCACAGTGGCTCTTGCTTGTTTTCTTACTTATGCCAAATCTGTTACAAGGGTGATCTGTGAAAAAAATGTGTGAGATAAGCACATAAAAGTTAAAATTAAAGCCAAGAGAGAACCCTTGAACTCTTTTGCTAGTCATTACTCCTGTTTTCTAGTATTCCGTCTCTCCACTTTGCAACTAAGACTGTAATACAAGATGTTCTGGCACTCTAAAAAACTTCTGTGTTTGATACACAGTTATTCTGTAAATAAATCTGCCACAAAGTGCTTAAAGGTTTACTTCTTACTTTTTAGCAACTAGGCATAAAATATTGAGCTATAAAATGCTTACAAAATTAGATTACTGGAAGTGAATAGAACACATTGTTATCTACTGAACCAATGATGGGTCAAATGGCAGTTTGAATTCTTGTGGTGAATATGACTGTGACCTTCACATATGCCATTGACAGAAAGCAATTTTATTTACATTTTTAAATCCACATAAAGGTGAAAGATGGTACTGCTACAAAATGAAACATTAAATTTTTTTGTCCCAAGGAATAACTAAGCTCTCCCAAGGTCACATATAGCCTAAAATGAAGCAAGACTTTCTCAGTTGTGCTACCAGTATATTTCACTCCAAACTGGTAGCACTGGTGATCTATTTTCATTTATCATTTGAGAAAAAATTCTTTGTTAACTCTGTATTTTAAAATAGAGAAATAAGAAATCATAGAATCATAGAATCATAGAATCATAGAATATCCTGAGTTGGAAGGGACCCTTAAGGATCATCAAGTCCAACTCTCGACACCGCACAGGTCTACCCAAAAGTTCAGACCATGTGCCTAAGTTCACAGTCCAATCTCTTCTTAAATTCAGACAGGCTCGGTGCAGTGACCACTTCCCTGGGGAGCCTGTTCCAGTGTGCAACCACCCTCTCTGTGAAGAACCCCCTCCTGACGTCCAGCCTAAATTTCCCCTGCCTCAGCTTAACCCCGTTCCCGCGGGTCCTGTCACTAGTGTTAATGGAGAAAAGGTCTCCTGCCTCTTGACAACCCCTTACGAGGAAGTTGTAGACTGCGATGAGGTCTCCCCTCAGCCTCCTCTTCTCCAGGCTGAACAGGCCCAGTGACCTCAGCCGTTCCTCGTACGTCTTCCCCTCAAGGCCTTTCACCATCTTCGTAGCCCTCCTCTGGACACTTTCCAACAGTTTCATGTCCTTTTTATACTGTGGTGCCCAGAACTGCACACAGTACTCGAGGTACTCGAGGGTATAAGAGACTGCTTCTTTTGTCCTTTAACTGCTTCTGCAGACTGATCACTAATTATGTTTGGAGCTGCTATAATAAGCTACATGTTTCAGTTGTACAGATTAAAAAGGTCTACCCATTGGTGGCAGGGTGAAAACACCTTATTCTAAAAGAAATTAATCATAGTCTTCTGAACCAACAGCACTATGATGTCTGTACTTCTAGAACAGTACATTCAGAAAATAATGAAAGCTATATATAATTTGATACAATCTACATATTTAAGTATTTAAAGAACAGCTTTTTTCATTCTGTGTTTACCAAATGTGTCTAGCCACCGCTTTTAATTAAAAAAAATAATAATAATCCATTCCATTCCATACCCAGCATTACCTTTGCTCTTTCTAAGCACTTCATGACAAAAAGATATTACTAAAAGTCTGGTCTATAACCACTATACAGTCAGCACTGTTATAAAAAAATCATAAATAATAACTGGATTTTTCCAACCATTCCATTTAACACTTCAAGTTTCTCCAAAGTAAAATATTGTGTGTGTTTTTTTGTTGTTGTTTTTTGGTTTTGGGGGTTTTTTTTGTTTGTTTGTTTTTTAAAGTAAAAGGTATTTATAGGATAGCACCATTTTAGAGAATACTTTCTCACAGAGTGTCTAGGAGGGTACATGTGTCTATAAATTATAGGTGTTTCTGGTGGCAATGGTTATGATTAAGTTTATCTGAAACTTCCCATAATAAGACTTTTTTTTCAATTGCTTATAAGTTTGCTGAACTTTAACCACTTGAAGTAAAATTTTCACTGCAAGGTATCTGCCTCAATATTTGTTAAGTCTTTGTGGAAAGTTTTACAAAAACGGTTTAGAGAACAAGATTACAGGAAAAATATACCTTGCTTTGACGAAACAGTTCTTCTTTTAGAAGTCCTAATGATGCCTTTTTAAAGCATGGAAAATTTTTGACATGTGGTAGTGCATGGCCTTTTTGTCAGGTATATAATTTTTACAGTTCCTGAAATGCCCGTTCAAAGTCTGTTTGTTGTTGGTGGTTTTGTTTTTTTTTTAAAAAAATCTCAAGTCCAAACTATTATTTTTCAGAGCCTTCACAGATTTTAGAGCTAAAATCACTAGTATTCTTTACATGCCTCCACGCTCAGAGCTATTTGTGTAGGATAGCCTATACATGTTCCAGCTCCACAAAATAGTGCTTTTTCTCAAGCCCACAGAATTAGATACACAGAGCAACAACGTCCCTGCAATCCTCATTCCTGGTACCCTGTGCCAATGAAATGAGATGCTGGAGCCTTGTTCTCAAGTCATTTTACTGAGGGTTCCTGCCAGTGAGGCACTGAGGAGAAGGCTAGACAGAAGGAGCACGTAGTACATAGAAGATAGATTTTTATGGGAAGTAATAGACATAGTTTTGCTACAAATCATTAAACAAAGCCAATTATAAGTTGTTTTTTGTTTGCTTGTTTGTTTTAAAAGGGCAAGGAGAGAGGGATGGAAGTACCTGACAAATTGTTAGCTTGTTTCAAGTTAACAATATACACCCACAACTGACCTTGAGTATTGCTTTTAGGAAAAAAAGAAAAAAGAAAAAAAGAAAAAAAGAAAAAAAAAAAATGTACCTGAGATCCTGAAGTCATTTAACAGCTTTCTGGAAGACATTAGCTGTGCCATGACAGACTTACAGAGGTTTGTTAAAGTTTAAGAACAAAAGTTGGACTTAGATGTAGTTATGAAGATAAAAGAAGTCAAACAGATAAAAAACAGGAAAGTACATGACTGCTTAAGCTTAGTATTAGCAGGTTTCACAGAATCTTCAAGTTAGATCCAGAAGGTGCCTATAATCACCACAATGAAGTGCTCACATTTCTCTGTCTCAGGAACTCTAATATGTCCCTAACCTGGAATTAGGTACTCACATAACACTGAACAATGTTTTCTGAAAGCATGATTTACAGAAGCTACAATGTAAGCCAAGCTGAGCCACCAGAGGAAGGTGAGGAATTAACACTTTCTGATATTTCCTAGGCACACACTGCTCCTGGAGTTAGCCACCTTATTTTACTGGTACTAATATGCCCATGGATAGAGTAGGCAAGACAATGTAATTTCAACTTTCTAGTTCAACCACTTCTTTCACAACAAAATAAATCTGTTTTCTAGCACTGGGCTCTGAAGATCTGAAGTGATTCTAGTATGAATGAACTCATATGCATAAGGGCAAAGGGCAAGAAACAAAGACTTAATACCACCAGTGTTTCAGAATCTACCTACAAGCAGATCCTGTTTCCTGAATGGAGTCCCTGAGTGTATTTGACGAAGCAGAAAAAAAAGTGAATAAATGAAAACAAGAAAATCTCACATATTATTGTACTAGACAGTGGTTAAAGATATTGCCTCAGAAACACATATGTTACATTTACACTTCCTAAAACAGAGGATGAAATTGAGTCTCCCAAGCCCATAGTGGAAGCTTCAGTTAGCAGGCTTATGAGGAAAACAGGGGATTAGAACAAAGGAAATCGAGACTGGAAGCATTCCATAACCCTCCCATGCCTTTCCTAAGGCATGCTACAGACCCACCTCAATAGCCAGTGCAACACTATTTTTTGCTTTCGTGTGCTTATATGAGTCAAAAGCAGGATTATTAAAGAAGTTACAGCACATTTGGCTACATGTGCATTTAAGCTCAAAAATAACACAGAAGTCTTAACTATCCCAGCTGATACTAATTCTGCCATAAGCTGAATGCAAGATGCAGTCATTTACCTGGGAGCTGAGTTTAGCTGCATGTTGTTAGCTTCTTAGAGCTGACTAATGGGATACTTGGATGTATGACTGAAGCTGACAGTTTAACTCAGAATGATCAAAGATAGCCATGGCCTGACATATCAGCTACAGAGAAGGTACAGTACATTGAGGACATGCACATAGAAGAGTGGCCAGAGGTGATATTCAGAGTGTCATGAACTGAAATCACCGCGCCAAGAAAAAACAAAGCTTGAGTGCATTGTTGATATGAAGTAGTTAATGAATTAAATGTAGAAGCTCTGATAGAAAACAATAATGAAAAAAAAAATGCATGTAAGAGAAGCTTTCTGCACAGTAATTTCATTGGACAGTTTAATCAAACATTTACATTGTTTCATTACCGTGCTCAATGGCAGTAATGCTGCATGAGCAAAAACAAAAACTAGATGAAGAATTCAGCCTTGACCAAAGCCTATGACTGAAGTCTGTCTTAGGTTTGTGTGTAACACTGACTCGGTCACTATTGATTCTAGAGGTTGTGTAAACAATTCTTAAATAGCCAAGAATACAACAGAGACCAAGGTTTATAGGAAATTGACAGACAGAAATAGGCATCAAAGGAGCCAAACCTGTAAAAGATCAACAATTGGGACAGAAAGACTCTTTCTTTAATTTCTGTTGATTTCTCTAAGATTTTATTTTGAATTCTCAGCAAGAATTTGAGCTAGGATTGTCATTTGATTACTGTACTCATTTCTATGCAACTCCGTTGACTGATTCATATTTTAGAAGCAACAGGCTTTCATTGAAGATGAACCCCCTGCTCCTCTTTATGAGAGCTAATGACACACATTCCCCCCTAGCAAAAAAAAAAAAAAAAAAAACAAAAAAAAAGAGGTTGCCATCATAAACGTTCCTTAAGTATTTTTTTAATTCCTTAAACCGATCGAACCATGTGATGTTTTTCAGAAATAGTAGCTCCCATATCATGTTTACTTGTCACGAAAACAGGGGGAAAAAAAGCATAACCTCGAGTTTAACTGCTGGAAGTCACTTTTTTGTTGGCATTCCTACTAGGACTTTTAAGTAGTGATGCATTTAACATCCTTAAATAACCCCTAAATGATTTCTATTGTCAAAGAGAGATATCTCAATTAAAAAGATAGTTGAGGTTGTTTTCTGCTAGGCTGTCTTTATGACAGCTTTTGTTTCCTAAATATAGATTCAAAAGACATTGGAAATTAGAATAAATTTATCAATGCAATTTCACTTGGGAAAATTTTCCATTCCCACTGGACATATTTATTGGAATCTGACTGTAGCTAGCTACATTAATAGCACACAATTTATTTGATTAATTGACCCTACATTTCTGTTCATGAAATAACCTCTCCCATTTTGATTTCTGCTTTTTTTATTCATGAGTATTCAGTGAATGTTTTCAGCATATTTTATGCAGGAGTTTGTTAGGGAGCTGTTTATTTCATCTAATCAAAATGATTTTTTTCTTATTATTTTAAACAGGATATGGCATGACTTGAAGTCTTCAGAAAGCATTGTCTTTGTTCCCTACTTGACTTTGCCACTGTAAGTGCAGTATCAGGAACAATTCTGATACAACTGCTGAACATCTAGCATTATGTTTGAAACTCTGACCTACCAAGAGATGCATGAGTCCATGCAGAAGCAATCCTTATACAAGCATTCATTGGAAAAAATATATATATATTTACACAGATATACATTGAAAAAAAAAAAAAAAAAAAAAAAAAGTAGAGAATGAAAATATAGGAGAATTAAACAGTTCTGAAGATCAAGAACTTCTATAGCTGAATACTCATTCTATTATCCCTCCAAATGTCAAGCTATTCTCTTGTTTTTCTCTGAGATGTTTTCCAACACAGAAGGATCCTTCATGCCTTACTTCAACCACCACATGGCTAGCTGCAGTTAAAACATTAAAAAAAGGACAGCATGGACCATAGTCCATAGATTATGCAAGCAGATCTCTATGAAACCAGAATTATGAGATGTACAAGCAATGAGTTTGTTATTTTACTTAATAATTTATTAGCACAAATCCACAGTAACTAGTCTTTTCTAAACAGGCAGAAGAGATAAATATTTAAAATATTTCTAAAGTCTTTTGAGATGCAGACAAAAAGGCAGAGCACAGCTGTATTTACTGAAATTCCTAAAAATTCCTAGAATTCATGGATTAACCTTAAATTAATCATTCGATACTCTAAGAGCTCTAGGTGGCTGTACTGTTGCAGTCTAACATCCCCAGTAGTGTACAGGGTTGGAGTCAAAACTAAACTTTCATAGTGCACCCTTAGGACCATCACTTTTCCACCAACAAAAAACTTTTCCTGACAAATACATGAGTACATACGCTTGATATTATCTGAAGTGTTTTAAAGCCTAGGAAGTTTAAAACCCTTCAAGAACAATTGAAATGCAGGTGTAAATTTAGGGGACATAAAAATATATGAGCAAAAATGAGTCAGGAACATGTCCAGCTAGATGAATTTTAGCCTGAATCAACAGGCTAGCGAAGTCACAGCTCCACCTGTTGAGCTAAAGCAAATCATCCACCCATAACAGCTGACAGTACAGATTTTTACTTCCCCCCCCCCCCCCCCCCCCCGCTTTTTTTTTCCAGACGTAGATCACTAATAGTGTGCCACTTGGCTAAAACAAAACATAAAGATTTACATACAAATCACATGGTCATTATTCTAGGTGAAGGGGTACTGTATCTACCGAGCCATTCTGACAGAGAACCTGGATTTAAAGGAGGGGTCTCGTGGCAGACCAAAGACAGGACCTCATTCTTCTTGGTAAATTTACTAAAGCACACCACAGTGGCAGAAACATTGTTAGAAATGAAAGAATATAGAACCCACTCAGCTCTTTTTGACTTCACAGGAAACTTGCTTACACCAAAGACAATGAATACCACTAATGAAATACTTATATCTCACATCTGAAATACTTACATACTTAGCTCTACATACATGCTCTTCTACATCTATTAGAAATGTTCATTTCTTTCTTTCTTCTGTGCTAGCTATGAATAGCCACTGCACATAAAACAAAGCAAGATAAAATGTAATGAAATATTGTTCCCAAGCACCATATAAAAATGGAAATCAAGCTAATATCATTTTATGACCATAGATGTCAATGGCAAAGTTCTCATGAGTCTGAATGGTGTGAGCAATGAACATGCAATATTTTTGTGGAAAAAAAAAATAAAATAAAAATAAAGTAATTTATATATATTTTATTATTATTATTATTTTTGCCTTACATGGTCATCATTAAAGTACATATATTTTTCTGAAAGGAAAAAATCTGCAGTGGTCTGCAAAAAATATATATATATCAATAGCAGTTAGACTTCAAATCTAGATCACAGATAGAATACTCCATACAGGTCACACATGGCTTCCTCAGATAGTCACCATTTGCATACCTTTGTAATTTTAGAAAACAGTAAGTGTTGGTGTTTGAACACTCCAAAAATACATTCACCAAAAAAAATATATATAAATAAAGAATGTATTTGAAAAGCCTACTTTGGGTTTCATTTCAAAGATAACGATGTTTTGCAGACTATTTATACAGAAGTTGAATTAACAGTCAGAATCAGTCACAGCTTATGGTTTCAAATTTCAGAATTAAGCAGAAAAAATATATTGTTCAATAACAATTTGATAATTGTTATTATCAAATTACTTATTATCCAATAATTATTGTGAAAATATAATAAAGGGGATATGTTTAGGATAAGGTAGCGTAATGCTTGTTTGTAAGCACTGTTCTGTTATAGATCCTTAGTAGCCTAAACATAAATTCAGCAAGTTCTCAGCAAAATTATTACTCTGTAAGATTCACAAAGACATTGATTCATGATCTTTTCTATCATGGCAAAAGAAAATATTATAACCTAAAAGCAGAAATGCAAAATCCATACTGCATTCACTTTCTTATGTTCCCCATTCATTAAAACACTGAAACATGTGTGAGCGATTCTCCTGTTTTCAGTTAAGCATGTGTTTTGCTTCTAAAACGTAGTCACAAACCACTGGCATCTACCCTACAGTGTCTGGTGTGATCCCACAATTTCAGAACATTCCATAAATTGGGCAGAATAAGAGAAGCAGTCGTACCTCCTCTAATCTACTTAGTCACACGTTTCCATATTCATTTGGATTGCATTACACAGAAAGACCGAACCATATCATTACAATCTGTTAACCCACCCAATAACTTTTCCAAGACTCACACATTGCTTCTAGCTAGCAAATATTATGTGCATTAAAGATGCAGGCACAAGCTACATTCTGATACCTTTACAATTCTGTGGAACAGCATGTTATTCCAGTGACTAGTGTTAGTTGAGGCAGCAGAGCTGCTCACAGAGGAACCAGGTACACAGCAAGAGAAGGGTACCACCATTTGATTCACTATAAAGAAGCTGAAAATACAGCAGGTGATTCATACACAGCACTTTTTTATCAAAGGCTAGATAATGTTGTTCCTTACTCACTCCAAATAATCACACAGTGAAGTGGCTTCATAAAGTTATTCTTTGTGCAAGGAACCCCAGATTTGTGCAAAATCCCAGATTTTTATAATTCGGATATTGGTAGGTAGTGTTACGCTTGCATTTCTATTTGCAGATTGTACCACTCTACAACAAGCAAGCCAATGAAGAAAATGGGATTATTTGTGGCAGCAGAGAAAATAAATAAGTAGGAAAATAAAAGTGTGGATCTTGTAAAGGTAATATATATCACAAATTCGGGCAGCAGAACAGAACTCGTCTTTTTTAATACTGCAGGTTTTGATGTACTATTTATTATGCACATTTTTATGTCACATTTCTATATTTGTACTCCTGCTTATTTCCCCACTCTTTAAAGATCTGTGCACTGAGCAATTGTCATCCATAAAGCTACAATATTATTGCTGTTTTACCTAGCAGTATTACTTTAAAGAAATATATATTCTCAATGTTCAAAAGCATTCCCAATGCAAATATTAAGAAAACACTGTGTATGCAATACAGAGTAGCTGCAGTAAGTGCCAACAGAAGTTACTCTAAATTAGAGTTGAATTGCAGAGTAACATCCTGATTTTAAACAGACCAATATTTTACAATATTGCAATTGACTGTGCAACAACTGTGAGGACATGGCTTTAATATTATTCTTATTTTAAGTCCATGACTTCTTTTGAAAGGTCTCAAATGCTATGGATGAGATTGTAAATATATAAAATTAATGGACTGCTTTTTCATAAGTAGTTTTATATACCTGAAGGCCTACAATAACATTTCTTGACAAAACAGCTTAGCAAGAAGAATTATTTTTCAAAAGTTCAATCAAGAATGGCTTATAAAAATGAGTGTTCTGATAAATACTCTGGTACAGGTGGTCTGAACTATCCATAACAGAAATTCCATTAGTTAGAATTTTTGAAGAGCTGCCAATGACACTTTAAATTTGAAGAGACATCTAAATAATGACAAGCAATCCTCAGTCATAGAAAGTACAGTACAGAATCCGTAGTCCTCACACTAGTAAACCATTGATTTACATAGGAATGTTATCCTGTATAATACTGAAGGATAAAGCCATACAATCAGCTCTATAGTAGCCTTTGTTTCTCAAGTGTTCAAGTGTTCTCAGCATGTTGCTAGTGTGTTGCTTTGTTTTTGTTTGTTCCCTCCTCCTCCCCCCCCCCCCCTTTATTTTTATCCTGTGGCTCATCCATGCATCTCTAAGATAAATACAGAAAATACTGTTACAGCATAAAATTCTTTCCCATGTAATACAAGGCTTGTATTGTGGGGAGGTGAGTTCCCATAAGACATGACAGTCACTAAATATTTCTAATGTTACTTATGTTATTTCTGACATAGGTATGCAGTGTGTGGGAGAATCTCTATACTCATGGGGCCAGATCTAAAACTACTGGAATTGTCGGAAATCACCACTGTGTTCAGTGATTTCTGGATCAAAGCATCAGGCATTTTAACTAGGAAGGCAAGTAACATCTTCTGGTATTCAACCAAAGAAGCTAAATTGCTTAGATTTTAATTATCTATTTACTTCTCTTCCTAAATAAATTACATAAATTATATATACATATGAATATCAGATTTTAATTACAGGTGGTTCCAAGAATGGAGGCTACTAGATCACTTCTTTGCTAATATTATTTTGGCTGTCAGCTCTGCTGCTAAAAGAAGTCTGATGATCCTATAGATCTTGTCCCAGCAATCAAAATTTAAGGAAATGTACAAAGAAAAATTATATTATATTTTACTTATAAGTTTCTCAAAAGTACAGCAAAAAGCAGAGTGATCAAATAAGCACACAAAGACAAACAACTGGGATGCATGTAAAAAGAAACAGCCAGGCTCTTCATTCCTTAGATATGTTTTCAATAAATGAGTCTGTGAGATTTAAGAAAAATAGGGCACTGGTATTGTTATCATTTGGTAGTCACCCAGAAAAAAAAAGCCTTATATTTCTCCCCTTTAAGCCATCCGATGTGGAAAGAGAAGGTAATCTTCCCATGCACTGGTCAACCTGTCGTCTAAGTGACAAAACAGCTAACAGAAGAAGTGATACCCCAGAGGACACTGGCAAAACCAACACGTGAACGGACAGGACAGAGACCAACCAGCAGACAAATCATTTTACAGCAGACAAAGGGGCAAGAAAGAAAATACTACTAAACTACCCCTTGGAGAGAAAGAGACGGGCCACCTAGAGAGATGAATGCAGTGTGAAAAGCAGATGAACGTTGCTGAGACATTTGTCACTAGCTGGACTGCAAGACGCTGACATTAATGAGGATGGCATTTGGAAGATAAAAGCAATATCTCTGAAGCAGACAATGCAGTTTCCAGGCACCATGCATGGGGACATGTTGTAATCAAAAGGGACTGGAAAATGTTCACATCTAGCAAAAGCACCACAATCACTACTGATATTTATGAGAAAATATGGATCAGGAATAAATGGCCTATGGTTTTGTCTGCAGGGTTGGTGGGGATTGTAGGTTGTTTTTTCTCTCAGCCCAGTCAATTCCCATCACATTCTGTTATTGAAGGGTTCTCCATCAGTCATCCACTTATACCTTCCGTGTCAATGGTTGGTGTTTCACCAACAAGTGCTTTTCAGGCAGCAGACCTCTAGAGGATAGCTCTGTCAACAGCAAGTGGGGATTTACAGGGGTGGAGGATCTTACTTGAGGATTATCTCCTCTTGAAAGCAAGGAGGGAGCTGGGAGATACCCTAAGCTCTGTCTGCGAGGCCACAAGCAAGTGGAGTGAGCCAGATCTGTCTGCCCTCACAGGTGTCCCAGAGCACCACCACCCTCAGAACGACATCAACATTTGACTACATATGACTCTCTCCCACTATAACACAGGAGATGGGAACTGTCACTATTAATTTATTAATCAATCATTCCTTGCTCTCATGCCTCAGTGTTAGTTGCGTCCCACAGTACATTTTGACTCTGATGCTCTCAGATGTTCCTGATCTCTCCCAGAAAGGAGAGAATACAGTGGCCCTCGGATGGTACAAGACAAACCCAAACATGCCAGAGCAACCTTCCTGATCCCCAGAGGCATCCTGCTGGGGACCTTAGATAATTAAATCCAAGATCCCATGCCTGCTTCCCTCCGCACTCATGTATTGCCCCTCTGGCCAGTATATCCACAGAAAGCTAAGAGGCTGCTTCACCACTAAAAGGAAGCCAGACCACAGCAACAGCTAATATATCAATCTGCTTGGCAGCCCATCTACTTCTTCCTCCAGGAAAGCCAATGAAGGCAGCCAAACCCCAAGTCCGGAGCAAGTTTTGGGTAAAAACTCACTCGGTACTGACCCGAAATATTGACTAGTCCGGGACAAGGTGTCCGTGAAAAAGAGGAGTTTGGTCGGTGAAAGAGGAGTTTGATCGGTGGAAGTGGAGTTTGGTCCGTGTAGAGCAGTCGCCGAGGGCCCGGCCGGACAGAGCATGTGGAGGGGCGGCTCCGGGCGCTGTCCGTGGTGCTGGCGCCGCCGCCCCGGAGCTCTCCGAGGCGCTGCACGGCCGGGCCGGGCCGGTGATCGGGGCCGGGGGGCGGCTGGGCGAGGCGAGGCAGTCGCGGAGCGGAGCACCGCAGTGTCAGCCTTGCCCCAGTCCGTCTGTAAGCACTGGTCTGCTCTCCTCGCGGGTCTTGCGCTAGCTTTCCCCGGCTCAAAAAATATTCCGACAGAAGGGAGAAGAAAAAGAAATACTAACAACCACGTGGGCTACTCGTGCTCTGAAGAAAGTTTTGGACGCGGATCCAGTAACGAACAGAGAAATGGGAACACACACTAACCCGACCGGGATGAGCACAAGCTCTTTCTGCTTCCTCTTTCATGTTGTGTGCAGGCAGCGCAGCTCCACGTGCAAAAGTGCTCTTGTCCTCAGCCTCCTGCAGAGTACCGAGCACCTCCCGATCGTCCTTCAAAACCGTCCCTTTCTCTCTCTCCACTTCAATTTAAAAATCGAAAGAGAGGTGGGAAGTGGTAGCAGAAAGCTGACTGAATTCCTCCTTTAATCACAAACAAGCCCAGCAAGACGGATTCTGGGAAAAGAAACTGTGTTATGGAGCAGCGACCAGTGTCATAGTAGTTAAAATAGAAGAGAAAAGCCTCTCACAAAAATCAATTCTTATGTAGATGAGGCAACATAAGAGTCTCTCTCTTTGCGGGCTTAGTGAATTTCTAATTAGCCCAAAGAAGCCCTGGAGGAATGAGGAAGAAAGGGAGGGAATATTGGGATATCTAGTCATAACAAATATTGTCGTGCTCTGGATTATTGCCTGGAAATACACTGAAAATGAGGGGACCCAACACCATTGTCTCAGCCGAGTTATCTCCCTTGACCTTCGGCTTTGTCCATCCAGGCTGAACAAACTTCCTGAAATGAGCATCACCCCTGCTCTCTGCCAGACACACAACTTCAGCCTCTCTAGGTCACAGAAAGGCAGAGAGGATGAGAGGCCGTTTCCCCTCCAAAGGAAGGGCACCCTCAGAGGTTTAAACAACAGCCAGAAAAACGTGGGGTTAAACAATAAACTAGTTAAAGTGCTGTCCTGTTGAACAGAGAGCAGTTTCCACTGCATTGAGAACCCGCCAATATATATCATATCAATAAAAAAGAGCTCTTCGAAAGCTTGCATAGTAATTGAGATTGGAGATCTTTTTTGATATGGGTTGGCATTTCCTCATATCAATCTGACAGAGCCAACTCAGGAAATTGCTGGTAATATTCATCTGGGGAGCACTTTCATTAAACGTAATTCATTCGACTTTCACAATAAATTGAGTGACATCCTTACAGCAGAACCTTTTTATCCTTGATGAAGTGCTTGCCAGCCTTTGGTTTTCCACTTTATTGTCACATTCCTTAAAGCAGAATCGTCAACATGTCAATCTGCTGCATGAAAAAATGCTAAAGCTGTATTTACAAAGCACCCAGGAGGTGGTTTAATGCTGACTTACAAGAAGAGCGAGTTGGGAGTTAAACTATCTGATAAATCACAGCATAACTTCACCAAGCCCAATCGGGGAACAGAAGCCAATCCTAAGGAGGGAAGGATGGCTCACACATTCATTTTCTCCAAGTGCTGGCTATTCCGAGCAATTGGTTTCTTAACCTGCTTCATCGCACTTTCCAAGACGACTGGGAAATTGGCTTTTTGTTAATTAAAATGGCGGTTTACGGATGCAGAGAAATATTAAAGAGCTTAAAATGGATACCTCTAGGTACCGACATGGAAGTTGTGGCTATTCAAAGGGAAAGGGATATTGGACTGTGCTTAGGTGCCTCCCTAAAAAGTGAAATCTATTCCAAGCGGCTTTCTTCAGAGATTTAAGAAGTGAAAATAGTACGTACTAAGCACCAGAAAATATATATATGTATCAATGCGGGAAACCCCCTTCAGAAGCTCCTAGCACGGTCCTTGATAGTTACAAAGGAAGAAAGCCCGCAAAAGAAAGAACTATCTTCCGCTTAACAGAAAAATAGAGCACAGATAAGTTTTTTTCACCAGTTCCAAGTGATTCGAGTCCCTTTATTAATCCTGTGCTTCATCTTCCGAAAGGGTAACAATTTCCTCTACACCACCGGTCTCAAACTCCTTTACAGAGGGGGAGCAGATCATCTCAAGACTGCGTAAAGTCTCTAGCAGAAAAAGCCCTGCCACTTCTCTCCCTCTCTGTCAAGCGCTCTCCCCCCCGCCCCCCCCCCCCCCCCCCCCCCCCCCCCCCCCCCCGCCTTGGACGTGAAAATTAAAAATAAAAATAAATAAATAAATAAATAATGCAAGAAATTGCTTATCTGGATTTAAAAAAAAAAAAAAAAAAAAAAAAACACGAATGCTTTCAGCACCAAATACCTCTGAGAAAACACTGTGGGTGGTGATTATGACAGGACAATGCCTTCCCTCTCTTTTGTTTTTTGTTTTCTTTTATCTTCGCTGCCTATAGAGGTTTCTTTCCTCCCACATCAAAGTAGGACACAATCAGCAACTATCTTTAAAAAGGAAAAAAAAAAATCAACTTATCTTCGCCGGCACGTGATAGCTCTTCACGTTCTCCATAGCTTTCATTAACCGGGGTGAAATGGCCGCAAACAGTGCAACACGAAGCGAAATTAAATGTACACAAACTCTGGAGCCACTAACCCCCTGTTTGCCCCCTCAGCAAACACCGCATCAGGTGTGCCACCGCTGATGCACGCGATTTTAAACCACTATCATTCAGGACATTTCTGCGGGAGCGCTTCGCTCGGCTGTCAGGAGGCCTCCAAACGGCGAGGAGCAGACCTTAAAACCCCAGCCCGGCTCGGGGAGGAGGTCAGCAGGCTGTTTCCAAGACCCTTTGCCATTGTCCTGTAAGCCAAGGTGCCGGAGTGCCCCGCAGTTGACTGACAAAGCGCCGCGCAGAGCTGCGCCCCCGCGGAACTACCTCGCAGCCCTTGTCGGGGTGGGGGGAGAAATCCCCCGCGATTTGCTCTTGCTCCGCTTAAACGCTGCACGGAGGAAAAAATCCCTGCCAGTCAATGCTGGTGTACAGCCTAATTTCCAAACCCGCCGGTGAAGAAACTCTGTGCTGGAAGAGCACGGCAAGCCGGGGAGGGGGATGTTTGCCCTAGCAGCACGCAGCGCAAAACTCGGGTTGGTTTTAGGTTCACCCAGACGGTGAGCTCTAGCCCCTTTAAAGCAGGGTGAGCCCCGCAAAACAAGTTACACCTTGCTTGCACCGTGCGAGAAGTTCCCCCTGGAGCAGGCGGGGGCAGAGCCCGCGGGCACGCCGGGGACAAATCCTGCTGCCGCCCGGCGGGGGCTTGCCGGGGGCAGAACGGGGCCAGGGCTGCGGCCACCAGCCCGCCGCTCCCCGCCCGCCCAGCGTGTCCCCTTGTCTGCCTGCCCTTATCTTATCTGCCCCGGCCTTTTGCCCAATCTTGAGCTGGCTCCCCGAGAAATAAGTAGTCAGGGTCCGTGCCGCTTTTGCCAGCAGCTTTGTCGTGCGATTCGCAGGCGCTTCTGCAGCATGTTGCTTCTACCCGGGAAAAAAATAATAATAGTAATAATGAAGAAAGAAATGAAAAGAAAGTGCCTGGCGTTTTATTGTCCTGTGGTGTCGGGCTGGAGATTCACCGGCAACTAGGCAGGAATTAAACGGGAAGGTTTCAATTAAGGGAATGGTGTAAAACCCCGGTGTCCTTATAAACAGACAGAACTGAAACCTTAAAAATAAAATACAAAGTCTACAATCTCTGTGTGGCTTTTTCTTTGTTAATATCTACGCGCTTCCCTAATGACAATTTTGAGCTCGACACAGCGCTGTTAGTTAAGAAAACATTATTCGTTAGAATAAGACTAAGATGTTCCTGAAAGAAAAGGAGGGGAGGTTCGAGGTAAATACGACCGAGCATGGCATTTTGAACAATTTCTGCTGCTCTCTAAATCTGAAGAAACAAAATACCTGCAAGCCTGTAAAGGTTGGCTCCTAATTCTACCAAATAAATACAAAGTTATTCGTTTAGGCCAAAAGAAACACACTTCGAGTGTAAGTCAAATACAGCATTTGCAATACGCTGCACAGCTCAAAACAAGGAGAACACGGATGTCTTGGATGTCTAGCTAATGTTCTTATCAATAAACATAATAGGGCGAGCCAGCTCTACCCCAGCAAAACTCTCACTCGTTTGGATCGGCCATGACCTCTATAAATTTCAGGCAATAAGGCTGAGTGGCATATGGCTCTATTAAAAAGGGGGAGAAAAGCAGAAGCACTTTTTTTTTTTTTTTCCTCCAAGATTTCATTAGGAAAAGGTTTAATGGTGGAAGGAAAAAAAAAAAAAAAAAAAAAAAAAAAAAAAAAAAAAAGAGCAGCGGTTTGCTGGGTGGAGAGGAATCAGAAGCCGGCGAATGAGGAACTTGAAGGCAGCCCAGTCTGGCTGCGGCTGTTCACTTTCTCTGCACAGCGCCTGGCTAAGGCGGAGGGGAAACATGTTTTCCCTCTGTGTTATCAACCTCCCTCAAGGAGGATCCTTTAACAAACTCAGTGGGAAGCTGTTGGTGTTGTCATTTCATTTCCCCTTCCTAACAGGCTGGGTACCGAAAATCCAACTCCTGCTTGGCGCTGCCCGAGTGATGCTCAGGCGGAGCGGCACCGGGGGCTGCACCTCGCTGCCTAAAGCCTAACCAAAACTTCGTGCTCCCCGGCTGATAAGCAGTTTATCGTCGCGCAAACTTTCGGATTCACTCCCTAAATGCAGAGCATGGGGAGAGGGAGGCTGGCGTAAACGTGCGAGCAGCGACTTAGGAAGTCTTGGGCTGGGCAGGGAAATCCTTTGGATCCCCCTCGAGCGTTTTGGCAGAAGACCCAGCCGAGCCGAAGAGCGCATCCCCTCCCCCTAGCCTGCCTTTTTTTACTTTTTTTTTTTTTTTTTTTTTTTTTACCATATTCGCATTGTTTCGAGGGAAACTGAAAAAAAAAAAAAAATCGTCTCCTTTTCTCTAACGCCAAACACTCGGAACACACACACACACACACACGAAAAAAAAAAAAAGCATTCAGGTAATGAAGTCTGTAACTAAACGGTAATTGAATCAGCATAATTTGCACACTGAATGGTTTTCAAATGCTCCCAGTTTACAATTAAAGGAGAATTAATGCGCTTGTTGTTCAGACTGCGGCGCATTAGAATAAATCCAGCACTGTTGTTGTAATGAGTCGGGAGCAGTTTAACTGCCAGCAAACACATTTAAAATTTAACACGATGTATCGATCTCGCTCCGGCTTTTTGATAGATTATTCGCCGCGCACTTTTCTCCCCCCATACCCCCACCCCCGCCTGTAAAACCGCCGGGGCTGGAAGGGAGGGGAATTTGGGGGTGGGGGGGAGGGGGATACCGAGGGAGGGTTCGGGCCGGCCGCGACCCCCTGCGCTGGGCTCTGTGCGGCCGCGGGAGGAGCGCGCAGGCGGCCGGGTCTGCCCCCCCTCCCCAGCCCCCCGTCGGTCCCCCCCACCCCCGGCCGGGATCGGCGGCCCGCAGCGCCCCCAGGCGGCCCGGCCGCGGCAGCGCAGGGGGTCGCGGAGAGGAGCGGAGCGGGCAGCGCCGCCCCCCGCCCCCGCCAGCCCCGCAGCCGCAGCCGGAGCATCCCCGGAGCGGGTGTCGGGGTGCTTGTGGCTCCTGGAAAAAGGGCTCCTTCCTTGCCCTCCGCCGCGGGGAGGATGCTCCGCAGAGCGCTCGGCTGATGAATGGCGCATCAGGCAGGGCTGGGAAGGGGCAGCCCGCCGGGGGTTGCTCCTGGAGGTTTTTAAGGAGGGAGAAAGTGGGAGCGAAAGGAGATAGCGCCGCTGTTTGCTCGCGTTCCCCCGGCTAATCTCAGGGGAGATTCGCCACGGAACCAACGGGACCGCACGCGGAAAACCCATGCAGCTCCGCTCCTCGCTGCGCGCTGCGCGCCCGGGCTTCGCATCCCGGATGGGCACGGTGCTGGAGGGCTGCTGGGGGGCTCCCGGGGGGCTGCCACCCCCGGCCGAGGGCAGGCGTAAGAAGTTGCCTCCGCTCCGGAGCCTGCCAGGGAGCCCCCCCGGAGGCGTTGCCGTGCCCGCACTGGCACCGGGGGACCCGGTCCGGGAGGTGGCACCGGGGAGCCCCCCGAGCCCGCTGTCCCCGAGGGGAGCAGAAGTTGCGGGGTTGCCCCCCCTGTACCATCCTACCGGCCCCGGGCTGCCCGGGAGGCGGCGGCAGTTGCCGTGAGTTTGCTCGTTCTCCGCCGGGCTGCTGCCCCCTTCCCCGCCGCGCTCCCCCCGGCACCGGGGGGCACTCACCAAGTAGAGGGTGGGCTGCAGCAGAAGGACCGCGTACCAGTAGACAGCCTGCATCCTCGCCGCTCAAACTTCCCCCGCGCTGCCTTCGCTGCCTCTTTGTTCCTTCCAGAACATAGATCCACCTGACATCCACTTTACAGAACGAGCGGAGCTCTCACCAGCCTAGACAAAAATGAAATTATAGACCCCATGACCACAAGACAAGGTTAGGCTTGAGACAAGGGGGGAAGAGAGGTGCGTAGGAAAGGGGGGGCGGGAGAGAAGGAGGAGATGGGGTGTGTGGATGAGGGTGGGGGGGAACAAAAAACGATTAAAATCGAGTTAATCCGGCGGCAGAGTAAAGTGGTCGCGCGGTCCAGGCTGGCTGCGGAGCGCCCTGTGGGCAGCGCTACCAGGCGCTCGCTCCTTTTGCCGGGCTGGGGAGCCCCGGGGGTGGGCTGGGACGGCCCGGGGGTGCCACCGCCAGCCCCGCCGCCCTCCCGCCCGCCTCCCTGCGCGCCCCCGCCGGGCACCGGGCGGCAGCCGCCCGCCGCGGAGCCCCGCAGCGCCGGAGCGCGGAGGAGAGGGGTCGGGGGTGCGGCGCCGGGGCTCCGGCGGCTTCAAGCCGGGACCCCCGGGCAGGCTCCTCGCCCCCCCGCACCCCCCGCAAGCCCACCTCCCTCCCCTCCGCCGCTCCTAAAGCACCCAAAATGCTCGCCCCGGGCCGGGGCCGCGCCGCGGGGCGCCCCGACGGGCTCCGACCCCCGACCCCCGGCCCCGGCCCTCTCCGCCCCCGCGCCCCGCGGACAGCCCCGGCGCCGCGGGGGGGCCGCGGCGGGGATACGTACGGCGTGGGGGGTCCGACGGCGGCCGGGGCTCCGCGGGGCGCTCCATGGGCGAGCCTAGAGGGGCCGAGCGGCGCGGCGCAGCCCGCCGCCCCTGCGCATCTCCTGGCCGCGCTCCGCGCCGGGCCGTCCCGCGGCCGCTGGGCATCCGGCGGTGGCGGGGCGGCTGGCAGGCTGTCCGTCCCCCCCTCGCCTCCCCTTCTCCGCACACAGCCGAGCAGGACACTTACGGGAGGAGGGAGCTGCCCGGGCTGCCCGCTCGCCTTCGGCGGGGGGCGCGGGCAGGAGTGGCGGCAGCGGCGCTCCGGGGCGTCCAGGGCGATTTGTCTCTATTAAAAATGCCTTATCGGCGAGGGAGCGGCGAGCGCCTGCTCTTTAACTTCAGATAAAATCTATCTGCAAAGACCTTGGCCGAGCATCTCGGAATAAAGCGCCGGAGCCGAGCGCCGTCCGAGCCTCACTGCTTGGGGAGAGAGAAAGAGCGGCGGAGGGGGGAGGAGAGGGGGGGGCTTGCCTGGCGGAGAGGGGAAGGGAGGAGGGAGAAAGGGGACTTCAACGGCGTCCCATCCTCTCCTCCGAGCGGGGTGATGAATCAGAGCCCTCCCCGAGCGGCGAGAGCCGCCCCGCGCCGCCCGCCCTGCCTGCCCCGCCGGGCTGCTCGCCCTGCCCAGCGCCGGGAAGGAGCCGGCCGGAGCCTCGCTTTTTTCTCTTTCATTTCAGTTTTTCCGCCTCCCTCGGGGGAGGCGTCCCGTGCACCGCCAGCCCGGAGCAGAGCCGGCCGGGGCTGCGGAGCCGAGCTGCGGGATGGCAGGGAGGGAAGGAGGGATGGAGGGATGCTTCTCCCCGCCGGCAGGAACCTGTAGCTGGACGGCCCCGCGGAGGGAGACTGGGGAAGCTTGGCCCTGCCCCGTGCCGTGCCTAATCCCGCCAGCTGTCATGCAAAGAGAAAGGTCTCATCGACCTTGTTTGCCTTCTTCTTTACAAGTCCTGGGGTTTCTTCTCCTGCCCTCTTCCATCCTCCCCAAACCGTACCGTTACCACTGTGACATTGGGACAGGGTGAAGGGGAGGATACCAACAGCACAGGGTTGCCTTACCAGATCCCCGGCCTCGACAGCAAAGCTCAGATTTATCACCTCCCAAAGGGGAGCCAAGAAGCAAGCCAGAGTGCTGTACAGAGCAGGAAACGAGAGAGAGAGAGAGAAAGAGAGAGAGAGAGAGGAAGGACTTCACTTGTCCTGCCAAATCCTTGCTGCTCTCAGAGCATGTCCTTGTAATTAACATTTGCAATCTGAGGCTTCAATACCAATCTGTAAAATACTGTATTAAGTCGGGGGTCTGAGTCTGGGATGCTGTAATAAGAGGGGAGCAGGAAAAGGAGGAGGAAGGTAATGAATATTCCTTGGAAGGGCGGCACCATAGCTTCCCCCATGGCCATCGCTGCTCCAGACACCTGGAAGATGGACACCTCCATATGTCCCCAGCACCATCCCTCTGTTAGACATGTGGGACGCTCACGTCACGGCTTTGAACAGGAGCATGCAGCCTGCGAGGAATCATACTGTCATCCTGCCCCTCCAGACAGCCTCTGCAATACCATGCAGGCTGAAGCTGCCTAGGGACTTCTTGTTTCCAACGGGTAACAAATCAAAAATCACAGCTGACTTATCCCTCCTGCCAGCTGCCTCCTTTCTGTCTTTTCCACTCTTATTCCCCATAAGTGAGGGGCTTTGTCTGCATTTATTAATCAATCTATAGATAGAAAGATAAATGTTACTTTATTAGCACAGAACAAACTTGCCACAAGCTGAGTGGAGCCTACTGATGACCTAGGCTATGGATCTTTGCAAGAAGCCACTGAGATACATATTTAGATCCAGCATGGTTGCTCTTACCTCAGATAGGAGATTGCAGGGTTGATATGGAGCAGGAAGAGCAAATGCAATGTCTGACTGATTTCCATAGGTCACGTTCCTGAGGAGGACAATGCTTGTTTGAGAAGGAACAATCCACTCTAGGGCCTGTATAACTCGATTCAGCCTCAGCAAGGTTTGATCGTTAATGTCTTCATAGTGGAGGTGACAAGGAAGTAGTCCTTGGAGAAGAATTCTTCCTCCAGCTGGGCAAACCAAACATCTTCCCAGTCTTTCTGACCCAGATCCTTGTGTCTCATTTAGGGGAGAACTGCAGAGGAATGTTGGACTCCATTGGCATCACGAGAATGGTTACTCTTGACTTCAGCCCACTGAAATCTCCTCCTCCTGTGAATTCAGCGAGATCTATGAACAGTCTGGTCTGCATGCTACCTACCTCAGGCATCAGAAGGCTCTTGAGGTAAAGGTCTTAAGGGGGAGGAACCTATTTTCAGTTGTGTGGGGGCTGATCCAAGGCTTTAGTGAAAACTTCTTCATACTTCGGCTGACCTCCACAGCCAAAGGCACTGAGAAAACTGATGTTCCATTTGGACTGCTTCTCTCTATTGTGTCTCCAGAAGACAGGAGAAAGGATCATATGGAAGCCTGGATTGATCTTTTTTGCCAAAGAAAAAAAATATATAAAATAAAATATAAAAAAGCAGGCTACAACGTATTCCAGCTGTGAACATTTTCAAAGGGAATGCACTACTTATCTGACATTTAGGATTTTTCAACATAGTCATTTGACTTTTATCTGATTCTGTAATATTAGCAGAGCAGCTTAAGTGAAATATTAGATTTTTTAAAGTTAATTTTAATTTCAACCATTTGGATACTGTATGTAATCTTAGCAACAAGGTCCCCAGCAAGGTAGTGTGAGCTGGTGGGGCTTTAAAGAATCACAAATTCTGGGCTTACTAATGGACTTTTAAAAAGTCCAATTAGACTTTAAAATGCAATTGGGCTATTTTTAAAGCTTTGAAATATATTCTGACCTTTAGGTAGCTTCCCTGTTATTGCGAAGAAAGCTTCCTGGCTTGCAGAACTAAAAGGGTCACAGACAGAAAATCCAAAGACAATGGCAAGTGATTAATAATTGCTAGGGGTTCCAAAAGAAGATGGGCACATGGTTTAATTGCTTGAGGCACTAGAAGAAGATACAGTGCTCTAATGATAAATATCAAATAAGTGGGCTAAATTTACTGTGCAATGTAACTAACCTCCCTGCACATGGGCATTTACTGTGCAATGTAACTAACCTCCCTGCACAGGTTATGTATGAAGTAAAACTGGCAAATAGATCTGAATCCTCTGCAATACAATCCATAGAGCATAAGTGTCTATTTTGGAAAAACTGCTTGGGAGAAGAAAAAAAAAAAAAAGTTAAAAAAAAAAAAAAGTAAATAAGAGAAACCAAAGGTGGGCCAGGGTACTAAAGGCTGAAGCAAGACTTAGGAGGTGAAAAGCCGATGCAGCTTAACCACCATTTTTCAGTCTGCTCTGAACTAGACTTTTTTTTTCTCTGTGTTTCATTGCTACAATCAATGCCTGGGTCAGGAATTTTCGTGAAGTCAATAGAAGTTTTGTCCCATCTCTTTAAAGGATATATTAAATTGTTAACAATGGCTGTCTTCAAACAAAAAAAATCTGCCTGTGCTATGAGCAAATATCATCTCATCAATATGCATGTTGAAGTACTATTGAATTCAAGTGCAGTTGCATATGCACTACAGTGACAGATTATGGCCTCCACAGCTTTTCTATATTTGTACTATACAGTACAGGCCAGATGCCTCATATCATTCATGTAAATAATCTTACTGAAATGTTCTTCATATTGCCAACCGCTAATTCATCAGACCTTCTCTTTTTATTCCTTCCCCTTTTCACATATTAAATAGATTTAGTTTGGTTTCAAGGAAATCTTCGTGTACAAACAGAGTATTTTTACTGTTAGTATAAATACTACAAACAGAATCCCTTGTCACATCTTATTTTCATTCTTTCAAGGTCAGAATATGACTGTATGTACTATTCATATATCTAAATATAAAAATATCTCTGTGAGACTCTTATTTTTATTGCATTGATTTCTGCCTACTTACAGTCAAAGACATACCGTGAAGTGGTGTTACTCTGTATTCAATATGGAAAAATACAGGAATACTCCAGGTACTACAAGGGAAGGGTCTTGAATTCATGATGTTTTTAATTATTTCTCCTGTCATTATGTCATGAGGAATCACACAACGGTGGAGTGAGCTGTGGCATTCAGTATCAAAGATGACTAAAAGGTAATGTACTAACAGTAATGCCTGGATCACTCGATACTTCTGTGATATAAATGTGAGCAAGCCTACAGGCTTCACTGGACTTATTCCAGGTGACACTCTGTGTGCGCACACATACTCAGGATTTTTTCCAAAATACTTGAGATAAGGTGAGACATAAATTATTGCCTATATGAATAAAATTTACAGCCAAGTTTATCTACAGGACTGGCTCATTAATAATGCCTTTAAATCCAAGGGAAAAAAAAAATCTCATGAATCATGAATGCAATAAGTAAAAAAGCTTTCTAATCTTCTTTGCATAGGGAGCTTCTTTTCTAACATAATGTGTATAATAGAGATTTGTATTTGCATTCACATTTATTTCATCCATTAGATCTTGACAACACAGGAAATAGAAGAGTTTTAATAATACCCATAAGAAAAGAAAAGAAAAAAAAAAAGAAAAGAAGGAAAAAAAAAATAAAGTAATGGAAGGTGTCTGTACTGAACAAAGAATAATGTTGTCCAGAAAATACCACAACTTGGGTGATTTTCCTAAAGACATAATTAGATTTCAAAAATACTGTAGGACTAAGTGATTTTTTAAATTAAAATCCAATTATTGGAATACTTCATGATGGCCACTCTAGGGATTATTAGCTGACAGCAACACTTGTTGAAATCGTAAAACTTGATAAAAAAAGTTTTATTAAAATCTCCTCTGTGTGTTTTTTTAATTGCACAGTAACCCAACACATATAATATTAGCTGGAAAGGCTTTATGCAAAAGAGCTAAAATATGAGGGAGTTAAATTGTCTTAAAGTATAAATTGATCTGGAAGACAGCCTTTGAGGCAGATTGTCTCCACTTTCTGAGAGAAATAAAGTGGGGAAGACCCTGAAGGGTTTTTGGGCTTCTTGCAGGGCCAGAGGAAGCAGGGACAATCACAGCTGAAGGCACCATGAAAGCAAAGGCTCTTGGGCTCCTGGAAGCACATCACTTTTCAAGGTTTGGCCAAAAAGTGCTTTGTACAAATTCTGAGCATCCAGGACAGAAGTCAGCTCCACATAGAAAAAGAGGAAAAGGCAAAACTTCTCCCCAGAAGCCTGGCTGGATAGGACATCCTGGCTCTATATCACATGTGCCTTAAGCAGAAGTCAACTCCCTGACATAGCATTACAGCCACTGAAGGAAGATCTCCTAGTGTTTTTCCCTCTCTCATTTTTTCTCAGTCACACTGCAGCAGTTGCGTATGCTCAAGCAGTGCCAGGTTGACCGTCCTGAAGACAGAATTTACCTGTTACTTTATGGAGCAGTTGCTGCAGAATGGCAGGATGCCAGGCTGTCAACATCTCCAAAGGCTCTGAGGGCAGCTCCTTCCTCACACTACTCCCTCCCTTGAGTTTTGTGCCAAGAACATTACAGAATGGCCAACAGGCAGGGCCCAGAGCAGTGCTGGGTCTTCTGCTCCAAGCTCACTTATCCATGGGAACCTGGACTGGAGCTACGGCTTATATGCACTGCAATAAACAACCTCACAGATCTGTTGACATCAAGGGAAGTAAAGGTGGTGAATGACTGGAACTGCTATGTCAAAAAGAAACCTTATTCTTTTTTATGGAGGCAGCTGATAAAGGGGCAAATTATCTCACTTTGAACAGCCCGAGACCTGAGCTCAGACGCAGGACTCTTCATGCCAAATACTGTTGCCAGTGGCTGTAGCTGAGATGAAGTGGGCTCCTGGGTGAGTTTTCAAAGAGATATGTGCAGCTCTAAACCCTTTCAGATTGTTTTTTCTTTGTGGGTAGCTTGTAATCTACCTACTATGATGATTTGGGTGGCAGAACGTGAGTGAGGGTGATAGTTTACCTTTCAAAATGACATAGCTTAGTATATTTGGTTTTGTAAGGCAAGAAGAGATATTGTGGAATAACTCAGAAATTTCTGCCTTTCATGTTTTAGACCCTTAAACTTGGTCTAGCAGTCTATTCTTCCTCAGACAAATGAAAGTTTTGAGACTTTCTGCAAATGAGGTAGAGTTAAGCCTTTGTGAAAGTTCATGTTTGGATACCTCTTGCATGAAAATGTGTCAAATTTTATCTTGTAATAACAACACAATAATTGTTTTTGCCTAGCCAAGCCTACATCTGCTATGAAAACAAAATGAGATATTTTAGACCTGAACATTCTTAAATCTTTATTAGAAATGGACAAATCTCAGAAGAACTTTCACCTTTGATGAAAGGCTGAAATAGACTTTTGTCTTTGCTTTACAAGGGGAGAGAAGGCTTCAGGCAACATATCAAATAAATTACAGAAGAAATGAAATTCCTGCTTTTGCATGCAGCTGTTGCTGAGGTATGAATACTTGGCTGCAAAAAGACAGCTGTCAGGATCACCGGTATTAATGAATATATATTTAAAAACAAAGGAATGTTGATTTGTTGAGTTACTTTGCTGTGCTGATGCAATAGCTGTACTGCACACACATGCATTTCCATTTTACTCTTGAGAAAACTTTGCTAAAAATTATTGGAAAGTAAAGCCAAAAATCAGACGAAAGAGAAGTAACCAATTCCTTTGGTTTACATCATTTAATGTAAAAAATCATACTGTCTCTGTCAAAGATTTATAAGGGATGGTGGGGGGGTACGTGGGGGGGGGAGGTGTTAATTACGCTGGATTATTACAATCTTCCAGTGCCACCTTGTGGTTTAGCATAAGACTGCAAAATGCATCCAACATTAAACTTCACATTTGCCAAGCATAAACACCCAATTGCGCATGTAGCAGTCCATAAGTTAAGATAACAAACTGAGAATGGGAAGAGAGTTTTTCATCCTGTGTATTGAACAGCATTTTTCTCTGGCTACAAACAACATGCCAGCTTCTGCTGGTATAGAGTTGCACCCATTATGCCCAATGCTAACATTTGGGTATTACTCAAAGGGCGTGATCTAAAGCATATTGCAGAGAGCCTCTGAGGGGGGATTTCCAACAGACTATGTCAGAACTGATTTAGCATTATTTTGTGTCTATGCCATGTACTTTAGCACCAAGGATGTGCTTTTTGTTTTGAAACCGCTGTTCTTACTTTACCATGAGTGTATCACCATACACGGCCTTACCACATGTGGGCCGCTATTCCAGTGCTACATCACTCCCACTTCCTAAACCTACTAGGACTTCCTTTGCTGCAATCTGAGGCTTCATTATTGAATCACGCTTAGAGCAATGGGGTAACAGTTCCTGAACAGAGACCTTAGACATTGCTACAAGAGCAAAACCTTGCATAAATATGCATAGTACCTTGGTGATAAGGGCTTTGCACCAACAGATAAGTGGACTTCTTAAAGCTGGAAGTGAAGAAATACACATCATCCAGAAATAAAATTGGCCCATTTCAGGTGGACATAACCTCTCTGAACAGGAAAAGCACACCTTTGAGAAGGGAAGGTGTACAAGACAGCAGCAATGGCAGTGACACCGGCATTAGCTGCCGGCTGGCTCACACTCAGACTGGTACTGTGAACTGTGTTTCATGGGTAAGACAGTACAGTTCCCAGGCTAACTCACCCCACATCCTAGAGAAACTGCCATTTTCAGCTATACAAGACTTGGAGCGATGGCAAAGGCGTTTAGAGGACATCAAAAATTAAACCAAGGGGAATCCAGTTGCTTGTTTTCAAAAAATCCATACAACTCACAGAAGGCAATTGTATGAAAATAATCTCTAGGTTGCTAAAGCTGAATTGACTACTAAGATCAAAATCATTCCTGGATAATTATGTCTCAAATGATCTTCCAGTGCCAGTCAACCATTATATAACAGCTCTTAAATTGGGATTCCTGTTTTGGAGAATGAACCATTTAGCGTACTGACAGAGCCATCTTTTAAGTTTCAGCCCACACTCCTTACAAATCTGTGCTGACAAATCTGTTGTTTCATGTCATCTGTCGATAGTATATATTATGCCATTTTCAAAGGTGCTGAGCTTATGTACTGTACCACTCATAAGATAATAGGATCATAAAACATAATTGTAAGAAGCACATTTTAGGAAGATTCATCTTCCTCTCGAGGATATAAGATGTGTCCATGGTTTTATATCCACACATAGATTTAAGGAGACTATCAGATGCTGACAGAGGCCTGATTTAAACAGCAATGTTAGAGCAAGGTGGCCATGATCACTCCAGCTCCCCAGGTAATCCAGACTTGTAGATCTCATTTTGTCTCACAGATGTGGAGGACAGTCTCAGTATGAATGACTAAACTCTTTCTAGACAAACGCATGCTAACTAAACTGGCATCTATGTGCACATCAGAACTTGGATGCACTGTTTTACTGAGTTTGGATATCTCCAGATTCAGATATACAGTCTGAAATTACTCTGCAATAACAGACTGTTTAGAATTAAATCTGCATTTCCAAGCTGATTAGTTCAAACACAGAAAGAGTAAATTTGAGTTCTAGAGATCAGAATTCTAGAATTTATATGTCCCTAGTCTTAAGGGGAATTACATTTCAAGTTAAGTGTGTGTGTGGAGGAAATTATATAGTTAATTATGTTTTAAGCTCAATGAAATTTTGAAACATTGCCAGCATGGCAGAGTGCACTGAGATAAAACAGATGTAAGGAGCTCAGTTTTAGAACTTGTTCAGTATAAGCCCTTGTTGACTAAAATTTAGTAAATCCTGGAGCTTGGTAGTTTAAACTCTGACTTTGAATTACATCCACAGATTTAATGAACAATCTTTAACTGGATCAAGTATAAAGCTGGTCAGAGAAAATGATAAATAGGTACCTGTTTGTTTCCCATTTGAGTGCTGGGCACTGCAAAGATAGATTAATTACTCTTAATTAACTATCTCCTTTGTAGAAGCTTGAAGCAAACTATCTAATGAGGCCAAAAAAAAGAGTGGAAGCTACTTGATTCGCTTAATGTGCAAGAATCGTCTGCGCAATTATCTGCCCTCTGAGCAAATGGGGTGCACTCGTAGAAACCAAGCTCCTGGCCCTGGTAAATGTGACAAATAGAAGGAACTTGGGGAGCTAGAAAACTATGAGTGCTCACAGAAACATCATAGCACAGTGTCAGCTGTGGGCAAACAGCCCCTGTGCTACCGAAGACAAAGCAAGTTTTGTGTAAGGGAAGCATCCACTGAACATCTCCAGGAAATGTGTTCCCTGAACCAGACAGTATCTATATATTCTCTTGAACTAAAAATATCAGTCTGAGGACAAGAAATCTAGCTTACATTGTTAAGAAGATACCCTGCAGAGATTCAATTGTCAGGCACATGAATAATCCGGATTCTGATGCCACAGAAAATGGTCCAAAGATTTGTCTGCCACATGTAACAGTGATGGACCTCTGAAGGCATCTAGTCAGTTTCTTACGCAATACCAAAAAGGATCTGATAGCTGTGGACCATGATAATATCAATATCAAGGGGAGAAGCAGAAAAGACAAAACATGACCTTTTAGGCATGGGGCTAAATTGTAGTCTGAAATGCCCCCTGAACCATGCTCATAACCAGAGAAAAGATACACCTGAAAGAATGGTTGAGCAAAGACAAAAGGGTAAATTTCTGAAACTCTCTGGAACAGACAAGATCTACATCAGAAGGAAAGCAAAGCCAAATAAGAACCAAGTCATTGGTTCATTCAGAAAATTATGCAGAACTTTTTAAATAAAACTCAAGGAAAGGCAACACTTGTGAAAAAGCACCTGCTCTTTCCAATCCTCTGTAATGTTATATCTCTCTTTCTTTTTAAGCAAGCCAAATGGCATTCCTCTTCACAGAATCCACAGCTCTGTCAAGACACCTTCATGGGGTGTCTACTGCCATGATATCTGAAGGGAAGCTCGCTTCCTTCTGTCCCTCCGAGGACTCGTAAATTCTCATTAAGAAAGGACTTTATGAGTGACAACCCCTAGAAGCAGAGTTGCCTCATCTCCATGATGACATGCCAAGATTAATCAAACACCCAGAGTAGCTGTATTTCCCAGTCCATTCACAGACAGCAGGTACCCTGTTCTTGACTTGAAGTACAGCTCAGAACTGTCAGCTCAGAGCAAGCTTCTCAGTGCCCACTTTCAAAGTACCCTTAGACAAGGTAGGAGCTGGAGCACCTGAAGCTTTGGAAGGGTCTTGATAAACAAAAGACATGAAAACACAGTGCTCTCAGGAACTAACTCGGAAGGTCTATTCTTTGCCCAGAGCCCACAGTTAGGGAGTTAAGGAAATAACATACAAGGATTCCTTATTTGTAAGGATTTGTAAGGAATGAATGACTTCTCTCTCCTCATTGATCTGAATACACTGTGGAAAGACTTCAGATCCTAAATTTCCATTCATTTGACATTCCCTCCTTCTGCTCCAAGATACTGGCGCTTAAATCAAGCAGACTCTTTCAGTAGAGTGGAAGGATGGAATCATATGTGTGTGATAAAGCATGGCCAGATAGCTGATAAGCATTATTAGGACTTTGCTAGAGGTACTCAAAGGTCCCAGGGGACAGCTGTTGTACAGAACAGTGTTAGAGGTGCCTGCTCTGTCCTATCCTCAGGACTGCTTTAGAAAAAAAAAAACATAGACATGGCCCACTTTTGATTACATATCATCATAGCTCAAAGAGTCCACAAGAAAAAAAGACAGTATTGACTCAGCAGCTCTAAGAAGTGTCTCACTTCAAAGAGACCTGCAAAAAGGCTGTAATATATTCTTATATTACATGCACAGTAACTATGCCCATAGGAGCAAAAGAGTTCAAACAATTAACATGAATTGTATTTGACTTCAAGAAAGTGAACTACTTAGAACAGAGAAAGTTGGGGAAGAGGAAAATAAATGTGACAGACAAAAGGGTAAACGTTTTTGTATGGTGTGGAAATTGTTTTAAAATGTCATATTAGAGGCTCTTGCTAAGCCAGCAATAACTACAAAAAAAAAAAAAAAACTTTTAAAGGAAAAAAAAAATAACATGTCAGTTGTAGCAAACAACGGAGTGAAGAAAGCTGATGAAAGTAAAAGCAACAAACAAGAAGTTTAATCCAAGTGAGAAAAAAAAAATCATAAACCTGGGAAGTTAAACTAAAAAAAAAAAAAAAAAAAAAAGGAAGCCCAAAATATTTTTAGAAGCAATTTGCTGAAGGCATAAAAGTGTTTCATAGAAAAATCTTTTTAAACACCTCAGAGGTAGGAAGCTTGCCAGCTAGTTAGTCAGGCAGATACATGATCAAGATGTAAAAGGAGTGCTTATGGAAGATAAGGCTAAAAATGTTTAATGAATTTTTCCACTAGTGTTCATGGTGGAGGATCTGAAGGAGGCTCAGGAAGCACAGTATTTTATATGGGGGAAGAATGTGATAATCTGTCCCAGACTGACATGTTAGAGGAAAAGATTTCAGAACAAATGATATAATAAGTTGCAACAAATCAGGTTCCGGGACGAAATAATGTTCACTCAGGAGTCCTAAAGGAATTCATGTACGAAACTGCTGAGCAACCAACTCTGTTTTGTAACTTACAGATACCAGCCTCACTGGTGGAGATGTTAAGGATGATGCCAATTTTTTTACAGAGTTGTTGACCTGAAACTAGGAAATCTGAATTCCATCTTGGGGAAATCGGTGGAAATTATATTGAAGAATAGAATTAATAGACCCAGGAATAAATATATTATGTTGGAGATGGGTCCATATGACTTTTGTGGAGGGACATCATGCTTCATAAATCCATTACCTTTCTTTGAAGAGTTGATTAACATGTAAACAAGGATACTGCAGATCATGAGCAATAAGTGGATTTCTTAAAAACTTTTGCCAAACTCTCTTAGTTAGGTCTTTAAAAGCAGTAAGCTTTCTTTGAGCAAGTTTGACAGTCCTGTTACAAATTCATTTTTTTTCCAGTGGGGGAATTTAGCCATGGGTCTCATAGAGATCTTTGCAGGCATTGTTTGCAGGCATTGTTTGCAGGCATTGTTGGTGTGCAGTGGATCTGGAAGGATCCCCAAATTTACTGATTTTACAGAACTACTCAGGATAGGAAAAAAAGTGAAGACGGTAGTGTAGAAATATTTCATTTACAAAATGGCTGTCATGCAAAATGATAATAAATTTAATGTGAAATTCGAGGTCAGAAAGGTAGAAGCTTATTTAAACATGTGCTCTAAACTAGCTATTTGCACTCAGGAAAGAGGTATGTGGAAAGTTCTCTGAAACTATCAGCTTGACAGTCAGTGGAAATTGTACAGACAAATTGATCTTTAACATTTTTTGAAGATAACGGGCAAACAAGTCAGAAAACATGAGTACACCACTCACAAATGGTTACTATGTCCCCATTGTTGACTGTGCACAGGCCTGATCACTGTATCTGCAAATGACTTTAACAGAAGTAGGAAGGCTGCAGAGAAAGATAAGAGCAATCACCACTCTGCTGCAGTTCCCACATAAGGAGAGCCTCTACAAACCAGGCTCATCTGCTAGAAAAACCAAAGGCAAAGGGAGAAAATGATCTGGAGAAGGTAAGCAGGCAATGATTTTTCACTATTTCTCTCAATACAGGAATGCCTACCCAGTGAACTGAGAAAGTAGTACTTTTAAAGGAAAGTGAAGGTCAAGATGTAAGTGAATTCTGGAGCTTGTGACTGAAGGACGTGCAGGTTATACATCTGAAAGGATGGAAAAAGAGACAACTTCATGGAAGACAGAGCCAGTAGATGCTATCAAAGGGTAACAATAGTCCGGTTGCTCTCTCTAGGTCTGTCAATGTTTAAATTGCTGGTTACCTGAAGCTGGGAATTTTTGTTCTTATACACTTCCATATTACCTGTCAGAGGCAGACTTTTGGTCTAAACAGAGCTTTTATATGTCTAGCCACCCTTAAACCACGGGAACACAGACGCACAAAATATGACTAGAAGAAACAATTTGAATCACAGGGTCCAGTCCTTGGCAGGACAAGCCTCCAACAGCAGCTACCTGGCTCTGAAAGGATCTGCTGAACAAGTAGTCTCCAAGGGCCATAAAAAGCCACACTTAAAAACTAAAGTAAAAGGAGAAAAGACAAAACTGCAATGAATTACCAGAAGAGAACATGGGAGATTGAAGGGTTCCATCTTCTCGTTCATCCCTCCCAAGTAAAACAGAACTGCAAAAAGCAGATGCCTACCCAGAAAAAAAATAATAATAATAATAATATTTTTTGCTGAACTACTGTGGATTGAAAAATAATCTCTTTTGACTGAAAATGTATCTTTTTTTTTTTTATTCTTCTATTCCTAAAAATACAGATGCCTAGATGCCTAGGTGCTGTTTTTGAAAAGTCTGATGTTACTTTTGCCTTTCTGTATTGTAATTTATGTTTAGGTGCATCTGAGTGAGTAGGACTCTCAGAAGGCAAAAGAGGTGCCAATTTTTGTAAAAGGAAATGGAAGTGCTGTTATTCAACTCTGCTATACGATCACTAAATCTTAAAGCTTGTCTCATAGTGGAGGAGCAGTGAAGCAAGAAATTGCTAATGCAAAGTGTATAAGAGAAGATCCACTAGAGCAGGATTCAGGCCTCATCCCAAAAGCCACTGTTGCAAAGGAAAAAAATAAGAAATATGTGGGCAGTGGAGAGCACTATGAAAATACAACAACAACAACAACAAAGCTAATAACCATTTTACTACTGTATTCCAAGTTTAATCGTGTTATAATTTTGAGTGCAGTGTTTAGACTTCAGTAATGCACACAGATGACAGACAGCACAGTTCCCCAGAATCTAAACCACATCAGTACATTGATTTAAGAGTGGGAGAATAATATAATTTGTTTTAAAATTGGTGATTATCTACCTGAGAAGACAGGCTGGTAGTAGCACTTCAGATTTGAAGATCTGTAGCTGCAAGTTGCTTGCTGTCCATATGGGGTTCCTTGGGACCCTGCAGGCAATGCTGGTGGACAGTCACTGGTGGGATGTTTCTGCAGACTCACTCAGAACATGTCATTTTTCTATGAATGAAGATAAAAGGCTTTTAGATCTCTGTTAAATCTAGAGCCTTTAAGCATCTGTTTTAACTCTGCTAACTTCAGCAATACCTTGTATCAATGGTGCTGTTAGTACTCTTTAAATTATGCACATATTTAAAGTGTTTTCAGGGGCACAGTTTGTATTCCTCCAGGCATAAACTCAGCTGTGTCTGGCAGGTATAGGCATGTAGAGCTATGTAATACGATTGATGACTGAAACCATGTGGCTGCATAAGTCTTCCCAGTTTAAGACTGTGAAACAGTTCACGTGTGGACAAATGACATCATGTTTTCCTGAGGTGCTGTAAAACATAATATTCCCAACCAAAATTGATTTCACACTATTTGCTCAATCCAGCTGTTGTAATTTCTGCAGTGAATACTTTCGTCTCTTCATTACACTGCAAAGGCATCTCTAAACCCAAAAGGGAATCTTCCCTATCCTACATTGTCTCAAGTGTCTTCTTACAAAAGGAAGGCTAGGAATCCTTCTACAACCCTACTGACTTGGCAAACGTGCTATGAACAAAATTGTACCTACATTTTAGATAAACTATAATATCATCTGGGTTTTATGTATTTACTTATTTATGGAAAACATGGAATCATTTGCAAAAGTAATTTGCTGAAAATGTAGCCTTCAGGATGTAGCTGCAGCTGTAATTGACAGAGCTGTAGGCATATTTATGTGTGTGATACCTATATGGCAATATTTTAACAGACCTTAAATACACAGTTATATAGTTCAGAGTACTTCACTGTCAGCTGTGTGAGATGTTAATGCATCTTAATATTCAGCATGTTCAGAGATTCATAACTATTGAACAATTCATTCTCACAGTAATAGCTGAAGCACAGTTTGGTTATACAAGAGAACAGTAAATTGGAAAATGTAAAAGATTGAACATATTCTAACCTTAGGGGAAAAATAACTCTAGTTATTCCACATAAAGCTATGACTAGCTCCAGCCTCAAGGTTAGGCTGTGCACTGTACTTGTTGAAAGCAACTAACCTGGTACATCATTCTGTCAATAGATGCTGCTATGGATCTAATTTCCAAAGGTTTTGCTGGGTTTGTGATGCAAAGCAAAATGCTTCATATCCTTTACATCTCCTTGTGCTCTTTGGGCATGAACCAGGAGCCTTTACTCTCCAAGGCACTGTTCAGCTGATCCCTCTTTCTTAAATATTGCTAACTGTATGGAGAGCCAAATATGCAAAAGGGATCTAATTTGGGCAGTTTCTATAGCTATCATTTCTGATGTGGGATTCATCACATCTACTTGTAACCATCAAAAAATTTGGCCTGTACACTTAGCTAGCTGTCTAGTTTTCACAGAGGACTAGGGCAAGAAACTCCATAGGGCAATTCATCTTGTCTAGCTCAGACGTGAAGCTTTAGAGCATTTTGACATTTGATTTAGATTCCTGGCACCAATTAGGCACCTGCTTTAGCGAGACCATATTGCGCTTTGAAGATGCCATCTCTCTCCACTGGCTGCAGAAGAGGGGCCAACACAGATTAAATTCTGTATTTCAGGCAACCAAAGTTAGAGAGAATGAAACCCGTTTCTTGTGTCCTCTAACCTGCTGGAATCATTAATTGTGGATTTTAAATGATGGTATCGAGGCAGCCTTTTGCCTGATGTTGCTTTCAGATACATTATACGCTCACTAAAATGTTAACCTTAAAGTTCAAATTTCTTAATGTTCAAAATCAGATGCTATTCTCTAAAAAAAAAAAAAAAAATGTCCCGGGATCCAAGACTGAAATCACCCTTGAAGGTCAAACTTCAAAGTCTTTTGCTTTTTCTCCAGTATGAATATTAAACAGTCACAAGTTAAGGTATAATGTAAAGATGTTGCTCAGATACAGCCATCTACATAATACCATTGCATGTATACAGGGAACAAACCAGGAGCATTTACTGTCAGAGAGCAGCAGTTATTTACAAACATAGCTGAGGTGCTTCCAGCAGTGAATTGTTCACATGCTGCTTGATGTAAATAAGCCCTTTTTACAAGCTCCCTGGGGCAGGGATCTATTCCTTCAAGAGGCTCACCTCAGCCACCTGGTTAAAAATAAACAAATAATACAATGTACAAAGATACTGGGAATACCTTTGCCATTTTAGTTGCAGGCAAAACAATTTTCCTTTCACTATTTAGCACAAAAAATTCATGGCTGAGGACTGTGGCCATACACCTACTCTAGATGCTTCCTTTGGCTGTACAGCGCACCATGCCCTAGACATCCCTGATTTCTGGATTCCTGTATTTGGCCATTCATTACTTGCTTAAACTGAGCTGTAGGCACCAAAATGAATGGATGACATGAAAAACGGTCTTAATATGGTAAAGAGCAGAGCGGTGGAGCACTCATTCAAATTTTTGTTGCATTTGGCCTCTTTCAGCAGAGGAATAATAGATTAATAGATTAATACTAACTGTGCAGCTCTGCTGGCAATGTTCCCTCCAGTTTTAACTGCTGCCTATGAGCAAACCCAGAAATAAAAGACCAGTGTACCATTTGGTGGAGTTATGCCCACTTCACTCATCCATTGTCCTCATTAGCAAAAGGCCTGAAGAAAAATGACTCCATTTGTATTAATTTCTTAACCAAAATTCCCACTGGATACCCAGCTGTCAGAACATCCCTGTGTTTCAAGGCATTCAAGCATTTCTGAAACAAGATTTGAGTTTTCCTCTGTGTTAATTACAGGAACAACATGCTGAGCTGATCTTCAGTCAGAAATCTCCTTTTTGCCACCCAAGAATGTGTCACGTACAGCTTATGACTGAAAGAAGTGAGAAGTCACAGCTGCATTTAGCACTCACATAAAATTGAACTTGCATTTTTGAGAGGGCATTGCAAAAGAATTTGAAAGATTCTCACTGGATCAAACACTGTAACAATAATCTGCAGCAGTAGCATAACTTTGAGCTTCTCTTGCTCTAACTTTGTGTTTTCTTCTACTGGGAGGAGGAGATCCAACATTCTGAATTTCCCAATAATCCTGCAGCCCATACTGCTGCCTAGGGGTGAAAGAGAAGGAAAAATGAGATACAAGACCATTTCCAAATGAAGAGGTAACAGCGATGAGATGTGACGGGACACAGCCCTTGCAAAGGAAGAGACTGGAAATGGAAGAAGCAAGTGAGATGAAAGCAAGAAATGGTTTATAATTGTAAACAGGCCCATTGTAAAGGGAAGTGAAAAGGTCGTTGGACTGCAATCAGTGACTGACAAAGATGAAAAGTAATACTGTGTGATGAAAGGATTCCTATTATGTACAGCAGCGGGTTCTTGAAAATGGAAATACTGTACTCCTGTGTATCAGATGATGCTAGTCAAGCTGTTAGCAAAAGGCTGTATGAAAGTGACATTACTCAAGGAGAAACAGGTTTTTAAAAGTGAATGAAAAGACGAGAGCACGTATGGAATTGCTGCCAAACTGTTTAAAGAACTAGTGAGTGATAGGAAAGTGTCTGCTACTGTATGCCCTTATAAAAAGTTATCTGTTCATCAGAGCACACTGCAAATGCAGCCACGAAGAAAGAGCTGCAAGAAATCACAGTGCAAGACTGTGTTCACTGTTCCCAAGAAAACAAGTTATTCAATCCACCATTACCGGTAGGGCAACCCGTGAGAGGCTTGGCAAAAGGTGTGGGTGGGTGTGCAGTATGTCTCCAATGATGCTGGTGGTGAAGAGAGATGTTGGCTTGGAGCCGGTCATTATGTGAAACCATGGAAAGAAGGTGTGCCAAACTGCTGAAGAAAATCCCAGGGAGGTGCAAGCGCCTGCATGGGTTCAGATGTAGTGCAATATCTTGTCATAGGGGCTGCTACTGAGGTGTCTACTTCAGCTTCATAGAATCATAGAAGAATCACAGAATCATTAAGGATGGAAAAACCTCCAAAATCAGCTGATCCAATTGTCCCCCCACCATCAACATCACCCACTAAACCATTTCCCTAAATAGAATAAACCATGTCCCTAAATAAAATTCATTCGTAGTCAAAAAGAGCAAGAGTAGCAAGCAGTAAGTGTAAGAAAGTAAGACAGCAAAAAGGAATAGTAAATAGTAAGAAAAAAAAAAATTTAAATGTCTTTGGAGAGTTGTGCAAATGGCAGTCTTGCCTCTTAGAAAGCTTGCTGGTAAAAATGTGAGGCACTGGTAGGTGAGATCAATCAAATAACTGTCTGAGCAGATGAGTGGGGAAGTGGCAAGAGAGAGGAAGTGTCAGCAGGCAAAATGTTGACTGCAGGAGAGGATACACAGACCTCCCAGGGCAGCCTGCAGATTGCCCTCTTCTCTTGCCTCCCCCTGGCCCTACCACAGAGCCTCAAAGGCGAACTGAAACCACCTCCTCTCCTTTTTCATCCCGCAGGAGGGGCTGCCAGAACAGCAGGTGCTTCCATGTGTGCAGATCCTGTCACTTACTCATGTAGCTCTTCATGAGCCTAAGTTTGCCTGCATGTTTCTGCCCACATAAAACAGAGGAGCCAGACTTCGAAGACAGATTTTCGTCTCAGCTAAGCTAAAAGAGTGAGAGATGCTAGCTAAAACGATGCCTGAAGGTACAGTGAGATTAGTTCATAGTGCTGAGCCTCAGCTGGACTCTCTGGAAGCTGCAGCTGCTGGGTAGTGTGGCTCTGAATATTAATAGGAAGAAAACACAGAAATGTCACTAGTATTTGTGCCTTATATAAAATGTATTACTAGTGTCAGCTAGTTATTTCCGTGCTGTACTGAAAGGGCGGTGACACCCTGAGAACCTCTCTGTCCTCCACAGGACTGAAACCTGTGTGCTTTTCTTTTCTTCTCTGACTTAGCTTCCCATAGTGATTCCAACTCAGAAATGATCTGAAATACCCGTTGGTTATCTTTTCATGGCTGGAGGGTGTTCTGTCCTGACCACATACAATCTAACACCTTTACCAGTTTCTCAGTGTTTGGAAGTTATGTAGAAAGTACCAAAAGGAACCTCCTGGATCACTGGCCATAGCTGAGACAAGTAGAGCTGGTCAGTCCACATTTCTTTTACAGGCCACCAGAACCACAAGTGAAAGCATTGTGCCTCCCTGGCTTCTGCATCCTCATGGAAGACAGCATCAGGGCTTTTCTAGGGATGCCACAGAGCTGCCCCTCCAACCCACGGTGCCAGACCCCATCCGCATGGCAGGGAAGTCAATCACTGGACCGTGTGGTGTAGCATGCACCCAAAGTTCTCCCCAGAGGTGTACAGCCCCAGAGCTACTCCAGCTATGATGTGGGTGGAAGGCAGCAGACCTGACTGCAGCCTCTGGCCTGACTCTGAGGGTACCTCTGCTGAGTCTTCTCCCTTCAGGTCCAAGCTACCACGTAACATCTTTCCACGTTACACCTTCTGATGACAGCACCCATTTGGCTTTCCTGAGTATGTGTGTGATTACCTGGGAACAGCTAAGTGTCAACAAGTTTCTTCCCCTTCTCCAGTTTTTATCTCTCAGTGAGAGATAAAACTCTTAAAGAAGTTAATGTTTGATCATTATGCTTTAAAAGACCTGATTAGTTCCATTTATTGCAACTGACACCTGTATAAAGTGAAATTTCAGATTATCTTCAATCCTATTTTAACTTTGTGATTTTTTATTGATTTTAATTAGAATTTTCTTTTGCCTTTGCAGTTCTTCTTTCTGTATTCTTCATAGAACATATAATAAAATATGCATTACTGTAAACTCTTGGTTTGTTAAGTATCATAATGATTTCAGGATGATTGGTTGTGACAAATGCAAGATGCTCTGTGATACAGCTGTCTTGAGAGGGCTGTAAGCATTAGCTGGCATTCCCTAAGTGTATTTCTCATTACTTTCCATCATTTTACTGTCTTTCAACAATGATGTCCCTTGTCTTCATTCCAATGTTGCCTTGGGGATAAAGTAATGAGTCCTCAGACCATTTTCTTCTCTTTTTCTCTCTAAAAAGAAGGCAAACAAAGTACCAGACAGAGAAGAAGATAAAGTAGCTCACATAGTAGGGAAGAAGAGAAAGAGATGGGACTATATGTCAAAGAAACTGACGATTTGATTCACATTGGATTCAGGCACCACTTGACTCATCTGTAATATATACCAGCTTGGTATATTCTGCAAAACTCCATCAAAATCATTTTAGGTTTCTCGTGCAAACTAGCTCGTTTCTCACCACCTCAGCTGCTGGATTTCAAGTAGCCCCTCTGAGCATCAGATCACAGACAGAAAACAAGAATTTTATCAATTAGAGAATGCTGTGATAGACCTTGGCATTTATGAGATGAAAGGAAAAATGACTAAGTTATTATATTTTACACTGACAGTTGCTAGAGACATTTCCATGGTTATTACATCCTTAGCAAGTTCCAGTATGTAATATTGAAACTGAATTATGGATAGCACACATCATTTTCAACACCTTTAGCTTTCACCTTGAGGTAGTCATGTGAAAACCGTACATCTTGGACTCTCCACCATCTTAAATATGGCATCCTGCTCTCTGCTTCAAGGCTACATCTCTGTTCCTTACCATGTGGAGATTATCAGGACCATTCATTTTCTTCCCCTTCTCCCGGCACATCTCCTTCTGCTTCTCACTTTTTACATAAGCTGAAGGCTTCAAGCTAAATGTTCCTCCTCAGCATAGAGATCACCTCAGTCAATGTTTTTGTGCCTAGGACCTCAGGGATCTTTATTTTTATTGCCCAATGGGTATTTCAGTTTCCACTTCTTTTGTTCAGGAAATAAATAACACTGGTTCTTCTCTATGCAATTCAGAAATCAATACCTATTTGAAATTTCCGCAGTTATCAGTGCTGTTGTTCTCTTTAAAGTGCAAAACATTTCACAGCTTTGTACCCTAGCCACACAAAGCAAGGCAGAATATTCTGTTTAAAAAACATTTCTTCCTGCTGGGGATGCACAGAAGCCGTTATGTGTGATACAACATACACATTCTTGTCACAGCTCCCCACAGCCCAGCAGCTTTCCTGACCCAAGAAACTCACATCCTGGGGAGGCTCACAAATAGTTGTAGCCTGGTGTGGGAGTCTTGAGGGCCACCCATAAACAGCCACGCAGATTGCCTGGGTTTACTCAGGGAAGTCAGAAATAAATGCATGATTTATGGAAGAGGTCTGCAGAAAAAGAGGTAGCTCAAGCTCGGGATATAGCTGTCGTGGTACCTGAGGAACCATTTCCAGGAAAAGACACTTGTTTTCCTTTCAAACTTATCCATAAAGAAAATATACAAAGCAGAGCTTCCTTAAAGGCATTTTATCCTTTTCATGTGTCCAAAGCACTGCTTTAACTGCTTATTGACAAATTGTTTCATTCAAAGCTAAAGAAGCCACACAAACTTCCAGCAGAAGTGTATAAGCATGCAAATAAGAACAAAATATCCTGCCTTTTCATTTGTCCCCCACAAAACTGCATCTTGACCGAAATCCTGATTTCTTGAAACCAAACACCTCTGGCTGTAACTGGGGCAGAATATCCCTTGTTTCTGCTCCCCTGCCGTGTCCCACCCAATGCCACCAGGCAGGCCCTCTTGGTCTGAGAGGCTCTGCTCACAGGCAGCTGTTTGCACAGCTGCTTCTCTCCGTAGCAGCACTGAGTAATTGCTCTGCAGCCACACCTCCACGACAGCTCTCACAAAAGACAAGTGCAGCATGAATGCAGCAAGTGCTTAATCTTTGTCCTCATCTTCCTTCCTTCCAATTTCTTCCTTTCCAATCAAACGTGACCAAACCATACATTTTTGTCCCCATTATCATTAGTTTACTTTTTGTTTAACACCTTAGGGCCTCTTCGGGGCTACAACGTGCTATTTCTCATTCCTGCACCCTCAGCTGGTACCTTGAGTGCAAAGGCCCATTCCCAGATGGGGAGAATTGTCCAAATGATCCCAGGAAATCTAAACATTCCTAATCACTACAGAACCATGGATAAACAGGCAGATATGGGTTGTGAGACTCTAGGGAAAAGGAATAAACATTTTTGGAAGATAACCTTTCCTCTGGCATATTTCTGCGACGGCACTTTTAAACATCTGCTGCATCCTCCTACCTTGCATTGTAATACTGTCATAACTCATCAGCAGTGCCTGGGCAGTATTTGCATAGTGAACCCCTAAGGAATATCTTGATTCCTCTGAGAGGAAAAATGGTGATTTGGTAGCTTGCATCTTTCCCTCCAATGCTAATTCTCAGGCTTATATCTCAGGACGATGTGAGGAGCAGTGAGCTGCAGAGGATTCTGCCTTCCAGATAACATGTAAATCCAAGAGTCTGCTACTTGCAGTCACTGAAGATACTATGCCACTTTCCTGTAAGGTATTATTTCCTTCTACTGTGGGTGAAATCCCAGCTGTGAACCTTACATCCTGCCTATCTATTTGCTCCTTAAAAATAAATTGGATAGGATGGTTTTCATTTCCTGTCCCTTCACTTCTTCTGTTGTTTAGCTACAGGCAGTTAAACAACCACAGTGTTTCACCCTGGAGGTGCCTGTATGTCAGTAATGGGTGAAATAATCCTTTTATGAAAAGATTTACCTGCCTCATAGGAATGTTGTGAAGTTTAAGCCCCCCACCTTTTTTTTTAAGAGGATTGAGATAAAAAGCACCATGGGTATACAGATGACCTGCATATTTGCAAAGAATTGATAAATTTTGTATGCAATTAACAAATACCATATTTTTTGAGATTTAAATTTCCTTCATCATTTTTGAGTGGAAGGAGTTGGTTTTGATTAAGCAAAATAAAAGCAGCTGAAAGATAATCCAGACAGGGAAGAAAAACCAACTACAGTGCTTTTCTTTAAAGGAAATAGCTCTCTCTGCCAGGCAGGATCTCTACAGGATGCAGAAAAACTATTGTGAAGGATGGCTGTCATATTAATGCATTTTCAGGTCTTTTCCTACAGCCACTTTCAAGACATGTGACTCAGCTGTATTTCTTTCTATTCAGCAAAAACGGTGCTTGGTTTGAATACCAAAGTCAGAAAAGAAGGAAACACAGAGAGATCTCTGTCAGCAATCACACAGGCAGTGCATTTTCTGATGAAAAGGATGGCAGAAGCCCAGATTTCATTGGTTCCTTACACTTCCATTCCTACTTCATTGAGTTTTGTAGATCTGGAGACTTGCCATTTAAGAAAAATTAACCCCTTGAGGTGAAACAAGGGAGTGTGCTTAAAATCAGGTGTTAACATTGATTTCAACAGACATGGTAAAGACAGGACGTGTTATTCCATGAAGCCCTGGCAGAGGGAGACATCAGAAACGTATCTAGTTATATTAGAGGATCTTCTGTCTTGGAAGGATAATGGCTATTATTAGTCACTGCTTCTGGCAGCATGCAACATGATTGAGAGACTTTACAAGCAATAGAGACCAGTCCCTAATCTTACAATCTTAAATTAAATACCAAGTGGGAGGTAAGGGAAATAGTACAATGCACAGAAGAGTGAGTGCTCCTTAGGACAGTTTGAACTTGTTAACGTGAATCAGCCAGGAAGTCTCATAAGTAGCACTGGGGATTATCTTGAGAATCCTCCAGTCTATTTTAGTCATAGTGTTTGCAGAAACTGAATGCTTTACTCATGATGGATTTTGTCAAGTACCTCCTGTGAAAGTAGGTATACACACTGTAGAGAGAAAATTAAGTGCAGCCTATTCTCATTTATTTTCAGGAGAATTTCCCAACTTGCAGCTTAATGAGACTTCACTGAACAAAACCAAATTCTTCCTTTTTAAATTCTCCATGTAAAGTCTTAACTTTCTTTTTTTTTCTTTCCAAAAGTAAATATACTAACTATGGCCTGGCCTCAGACATCAGTCTACAAATGTTTTATATTAACCAGGTGTTTATTATGTTTGCATTATCTCATCCCTTTCTTCCCTGGATATTTGAGGATTAGCATATGTTATGGACGAGATCAAAGAGATCAATTTACAGTTTGTGAGCTTTATTCAGGAATTATTTGATTTTTGCAAACACAACACAGCTGTTGTGTATGCAAAAATGTACTTACTTAATGGTAAGTAAAGAAAAGATTTCTATGGAGTCTTTTGTTTGACAGGATTCACTCTTCCATCTCCTACAAAAATCAATTAAGATGAAAATACAACTGGACTGTGTATGTGTTTTTTTATTATTTTTTTTAATCAATAGACCCCCGTGTTCCCAGATTCTATTGAATTAGGTTTTCAAAGCTCTTTTGTTCTCACCTGTCTATGAAAAATCATTCACAGCATCCTGGATCTCAGCTCACAGTGTCTGCCTGAATCCAAAAGGTAAAGCACTCCATCCCCAGGGAGGGCGCCAGCTGTCTCATTGATTCAGCATGGCTCTTGGATGATTCTGAAGTAGCACTGGCATAATTTCCAGAGAGAGGTGTATAATGAGGTAGCGCCATGTTAACCATTACCAGGGAGAAGTAGAACATCTGGTCTGGAACAAAAGAGAAGTCCAGACCTGAACTATCAGCATCAAAGCATGCACTTGTGGGGTAGCATATGCCAGGATTCACTGCCTAGAAGCAACAGATTTAGGGATGAAATGGGATGTGAAGATAAGAGTAAAAATAATAAGGAGGAAAAAAAAATAAAATTCTCATGTATATATTTTTTTATAGAATTTATGTTCTTGGTGACTTAAAAAGTACTGTCACAATTCTTGTACATTGATAAAAGGAGGGATATTCAGAACAAGCCTCACTTTGTACAAATGCATAGTTATTTCCTGTACTTTTTTTTTTTTTTTTAATCTAGCTGTCTTTACTCTTTTCACAGACTGAGCTGCCACTTTGATGTAATCCCACTAAAACCCCAGCTCAGTGCAATATTTTCTACCCTTTGCAGGTTCCAGTTGTACAGCAGGAAGTCTGGAAATGCCAGGGAGCCCCCAGTCTGTCAGCTGGGAGCAATCTCCCCATGCACTTCTCCCACAGTCTGGAGGGCTGAGGATGTAAACAGTGAAAATTCTTCATCAACAGTTGGTGGAGATGGTGGGGAGTGTTTTAAAACAGAGTCAGAGGGAGAGAAAAGGAAGGATGTCATCATAGGCAGCCCTTGCTAGCAGGTGCATTCACACCAGGAGCTGGCTCTGTTCTCCACTGATTCAATGAAATCTCTGTCTATAGCAGCAGGACGCTGGCAGCTTTGTCAGGGGTATACAAATGCCTGGGTATGTACGTGCTTTTTTAGGGGGCAGGCAGAGGGGGGAGACTTTTAAGAAATCTGGGGTTTATATGAGAGAAAGGGCAGGGGGGCAGAAGAAGCGTTTTCCTATCATAAGAAATAAAACAATCTCTCCATCAGCTTCCAGAGTACATCTCTCTCACTGGCTGCACTGTTGGGTACCCTGGTGAGCATATGGTACCTTCACAGCTCTCTCATCATCATTCTGAACATCTTCCTTACTGGCCTGAATTGCCTCCTAGAGGACTGATAGTAGAGAATCTGGCCAAGTCTCCTTGGTGCCAAGTCCTTGTGGCAGGTATTTTATAATGAAATTCATCATTCCCTCTCACATTCACAGAGAGGGGTGTCTCTGCCGGAGGTTTTCTGTTTGCTCTGGGGGATGTTAGGATTCCTGGCATTGCTCTGTCTCATGACCAGCAACATGGCTTCTTAGTTGTGCACCAAGACTTCTGTCCTTTTGTCTGTTCATCCCTGGGAACTTAGTAAAGTATTATGAGTTTGATTGCAATGTTATTGTAATGCTAAATACGAAATAGTTAAATCTACCAGGCACTCTTTAATCAATATCTCTAGCAATTTTCCTGCTGTCCCACCAGGTTGTTCATAGTATGGATTCAATGTGACGGACTTTAAATGACATAGTAAAGAAAAGTACTGTTGGAACATAAGACTTCTGTGACCCCTTCCAACCTCAATCAGGACTCCCCAAACTCCCTTATTTCACATTGCAAGGAGTCAAATGCACATCAGCAAATAATTAGCTCCTAAAACAGAATACCAATCCTTCATCTTCACCCGTTTTCTCCTCTTCTATTCACAAACTGCTCCAGGTAGTTTTCTACTGTGAATGGCCCATTGCTCTTCCTCTACTCCCCCATCTGCCCCTCAGAGCAATACATCATCTCCTTTCCTCATCATCATTTTCTATCATACTTTTGGACTACAAAATGCTCTGTGCTTTTTTGGATTTGCAAAGCCATATTTTCCTGTCAGCCCACTCTGCTTCCTGAGTCTTTCAGGCCCACCCCTCTTTATATACCCCCACAAGATTGCTGGGGGATTAACATATATGCTCTGTTTCTCAATTTAGGGTTATGAGTTTGTATCTTTATCACTGGAGATGTGAACTCTGTAAAACATCCACTCTCTTCAGCCCCTGATAGTTCAGATTGGCAGACCTGTTGATAGTTCAGATTGGCAGACCTGTGGGTGCACATTGTGCTCCACGTTCCAGCCCATGTATGTACGTATTTTTTGTTTGGACATTGAAACACAAACAGAAAGAGGTATTTTCCCCAAGTTTTAGCTCAACAAGTAGCCGGAACACTGTTGGCATGTGCCTCCACAGCCAGGAGCTGAAAAATACTCCCAAAAGCCAAGGTATGGCTATACCCAGAGGGTAGAAAAAAAAAAAAAAAAAAAAAAAAAAAAAGCCACTGCATTATAACAGGCTATATAGGCTATATAAAAAGGTTCTTTACAGACCCATCTGTACAAAAGTAAGTGGTTGATCCATTTCCCTATAACACTTCTGATATCAGTAGCCTGACAAGTTACTTGTGGGGAGGGGGGAAGAAAAAACTTGTCATCAAAATGAACTCCTTGAGTATTTCCATTTTGGTGTAGAGAACATTCGATAAAAAGAGGCACTTGTCATCTCTTCCTTAAACATAGTCTTCTGCCTCTTTTGTTCAAGCCACTATAAGCGAGATAGCATATGCACAGGGAGTAAATTCTTCACAGGCAGGCATCTGGATCAGTATATTGAAATTGAGTCTATTTTTAGACAGCTGATGCTAGCTTCCCCATGAAACTGCATATTTGTAGTTTTCAGGCTTTCTGAAGTGGATTTTTGCCATAAATTGATTGTAAGTCGTTTTGAGAGTATGGGAGGAAGGGCCTGCTCCAAAGTCTATTGAAAATATATTAGAGTCTTTCTATTGATTTGAAAAGCTGAAGATCAAGCCAGCAAGGACTCATTCTGTCCATGTAAAATACAGGCAATTTGCATTAGAAATGCAACATAAATGTATTTCTTACAATGCAAAACTCAGCTGAACAGCATACTTCACTGCCTATCTAGCAAATTCCACAGCTGGAAATATTGTTCTCTCTTTTATATCCTTATTCTTTTTATCCAAATAGTTAACCAGATATTTGGGGTTTTCTCAATTGTTTCGTTAGGGGGATAAATTGATGACAGAGTCTGTGATTGCTCTGGTACAACCCATTTTCTTTACCAGGAACAAGCATAAATCCCTGATGCAGCAGGAACAAGCAATAGAATGTCATTTTTTTTTCTTTCAGCATCCTAAATCTGTCTTTTTAACAATCAGTCTGTCCCAAAAGCTGCTGCTTTTTGCTTTGGCTTTCCTTCAGTCATGCCACAGTTATTTCTCTGTCTCCTGCTTTTCTGGTCCTTTCTGCTTGTTTTTCTCACTACCATTGATTCTCTGTTCTATTCATTTGATCCTCAGGCTCTGAGTCTGCTTTCCAGAAATCTAAGGCTGCTGGGATTTGCTGTCAGTGTCCATAGTAGCAAACCCATTGTGTCCCCTACTTCATACCTACTATCACTTAACCATCACTCATTTACCTTAAGAAACAGTGATAGTCATGCCTGGTAATGTCAATGAGACATGTAATTGTATCCAAATGAAAAAACTCTGGTCTACGACTACTCTACAACATATATGTTGTTACCTTGCACTATCTGATCCACACTATGTGTCCAAATATCCATGTTCCTAGGCAATGTCAAATACATAGGAAATTCATTTTGCTAAGTCTGCAAAAAGTGTCATCCAAATCAAAATAAACTTCATGTTGATCCAGTTGTTCTCAGTCCACAGAGACTCACTGAAGACTATATGTAGATCAATAGGTTCACAAGGGGTCACATGAGAGCAGAATATGGATTGAAACTTCTTCAGGAAATATCTGAGTAACCAACAGAGCTATTCCTCATTTTGTGAAATTGTTTTACTTTGAATGGCCAAAAATTGTGAAGTAGATGACATATATTAAATTATTACCTTTTGTGAACAGTGTAACTTAGCTAAGTTACACACTGTTAGGACTGAGACTCAGTGTCCAATGTAATCCTATTATAAATATATATATTTATTTTTTTCCCTCCAGCTCATGCATTTTTATTTCTTAAAGTTTTGAAATACATGCAAAGTCATGATATATTCTTAGAACATATTTTAGTAAACAGGTGTGGTATCTGATCTTGAAGGGAGCCTGGTAATAGAAATTCCTAGGATTTATTCTGGGATCAATCATCAATTTATGGAGAGTTTTCAAAACCTCTTTATATTTGAATTTTTAGTCTTGTGTGATGGCCTGGAGAATATTTTTCAGTAGACTTTCAAATTCCCATTACTTTATAAACCATGTTTACGACTGCAGTTTTCAACATAGAATAAGTTATGCAAAAAAAAAAAAAAAAAAAAACAGACCATGTCTGACAGTCAGAACTAATTCCTGAGGTCTTTGTACAGCTTCTCCCCAGAAAAATAATTGAAGTCACTGCTTCAGCTATTAACTCCTAATAACTTCAAGCAGCAAGTTAAAAACTGGATGGAAAATGGAAACAACACAGAGGAAGGACAGAAGAAGAAGTTATTCAAAACTAGATTTTATAGGCAACCCCCAAACAAAAGTAAAAAAATAAAAAAATAGTTTAGGAAAGAGGGCCTGACAAAGAGCCCAGAAGTCCTGAAAGCCTTAATCACAGTATCAATGACCCTTTAAAAAATATTTAAAAAAATATATTTTAAACAGTGGAATTTGTTTCAATTGTTCATATTTTCTTTTTCTTTTCCTTTTTCTTTTTAGATCTACAAGTCTTCTTTATTTTCCATATCTTTCACTATTTGTATGCTTAAGTTCTTTTGTGATGGCTGAGTGTGTTTTGCTTCAGCAGTTGCAGAGCTCTGCAGTTAAATAGCCTGTCAGGGCTACCTCAGGAGGGCTCTTCTAGACCTTCATGAAACCAAAACAGTTTCAGCTGAATATTATCAGGATAAAAAGTTACAAGATGCAAAACCTATTTACCAAGGTCTTCTACTGCCCAATGGAAGGTTTTTACCTCTAAACCACCATTTAAAGTTGGACACTGTTCTCCCTATTCTTTCTCTGTACCTTCAGAGAAGAAACGGATGTAATTATTTGTTTCTAATTAGCTGGCATAAACAAAAGTGATCCCTACCCAAGGGGCTCACCTTTCTTCATATATTAGGCACCCAACTCCACTCCCAGAGTCAGTGCTGTCACAGACCTGGGCCTACAAGCCTGAGCATACGCGAAATCTCAGTATAAAAAATTTGACCAAGGTCATGTAGAAGACTGGGATGGAGCAGTGGACTGAAATTCTTTCCCTGAAATGGTTTCTCACCTTCTAGTACACCTGGAACAGCCCTGAGGACCGAAGCACTGCCTATTCATATAATGAATAACCCTTCTACTAAAAATGGCTCCAGACACACTTGGCAGCAGTAACATGGATAAGTGGGAGGACTAAGCTAGCTGATAACACTTGGTAAACTATTAACCATCCCACACATGGGCTTGAAAGGTTTGTATGTGTATATATTAATCTTTCCTGTAAACACAGAGGACAATTATGGACACAGTGGCTAAACTGCCAGTGTTAATAGATTGCTAACCCAACACAATTACTACTGCACTACTCCCACAGAAATCTGTCCTTTCTGCTCAGAAGGACATCTTAGTTGGTGGGGAGTGTCTGTGTATATACATGTATATACATTTGGTGTTAGGTTTGCACTGATAAATACTAGCAATATCACAGAAAAGTTCTTCATGATACCTAATATGGAAGATCATCTCGGGGAGTGTGGGACTTGCCCTTACTTGAACGTGGCAACTCCAGCGTGCAGAATGCATGGAGGCTGCCATTTGTTGGCAGTGGTTACAACAGCAGCATCACAGTCTCGTTTTGTGGCCACAGGTTAAAGAGAAAATTTCACCTCTGCAGACCACCTGTACTCCATCCAGCTAAAGTCCTAAAAATATAAAAGCAGAGCACCTCTTAGCATGGATGTATAAGTATCAAGTATCAAAAAAAAAAAATGTACAAATGAGTGTGCATGTGTCTGCATCTGTGTACTTGTCCTCTGTGTCCTGGAAGACGCAAGATCCCAGCAAAACTCTCACATCCCTCTCCAGTTTCTCTCCGTATTCTGTCTTAATGGTTGTATGACATTGCTGGTGGCTGTGGAAAAGGTCTCTGTTCCACTGCAGAAGTACACACATACCAACTCTGAGAAATGTCATTCTTCTTTATATCAAAACGCCTGGCTTCCTTTTGCAATAAAAGGTGCTATATAAGGCGAGATATGACAATCTGAGCAATAAAACAAGAAATCCTAATCTCTTCATGCTGGGCACAGAGAGAAGTTTATTGAAGCACTGGTTTACTGTAGTATGTTATCAAATTGTGATAAAGCAGATAAAAAGGGAATGGAAATGGAAAAGTTATTAAACTAATTGTATCAGCAAGAATATTAATTTAATTTATCTCACTTTATTATTGCCATCAAGCTCAAATGCAAATCCTAAAGTGTGAGTTAAATAGATGATTGAATTTGGTTTGGGTGGAAAATAAAGGCTGAGAAATGATAAATGTTGTTTCATTACATTAATTTTGAAAAACAAGTCTTTCCTCTAAGTGATCCTTTGATATCCTTTTTGTTTTCTAGTCTTGCCAGGAACTGTTACACTTTAGAAAGACCCCTGAAGAGGACTAGGGGGTACAATTTTGCTTTACTGGACATTAACAAACTCGCCTGACATTAATTCTTAATTCTTGGGTGTTTCAGTAGATGCTTAGAAACATATCAAAATCAGAAGATATAGTAACCTCAAAGAGAAATTTGAATAGTTCTTCTGCTAACAACAAATAAATAATATGTTCTAATTCATTTTAAAAATGTATTAGGGTATTGTGAAGCTAGCGTACCCTCAAAAGTATTAAAAATTGAAATAAATTGTGGGTGTTCCATGTTTCCATTTCAGTCTATGAGATTCTTTCTTTAGATTTCATCTTTCTTTAAAGAGTTAAGGTTGGGTTGGGTTTCCTAACACTGTAAGTATTTAAAAGCTCATGTCTAAGGGAAAGCACAATAAACCAGTGTATTCTCATGGATTAAAGAAAGTTCCAGGGTGTCAGTTAAAGTGTAAATATTGGAATCTGAGAGTTTTGTCATTCTGATGGAGGCTATATCTATAATATTTAACACAGTTTGAAGTTACGTGCCAAGCACAATTTACTCTTTAAAAGACCATTTAATTAGAATGACTGTGATGCTTCTGGTACCCCAGTACCTTGCTCAGAGCACTGTGCTCTGAAGATATAACCAGAGAACTATGGCAGAGCCTGCAGTCATCTACTTAATCCCTGTACCTTAGTTTAGATGCTGACAGAGTGGAGGCAAACATGGAACTGAGATTCAGGCAAAAAAAAAAAAAAAAAAAAAAAAAAAAAAAAGAGGTAAAAAATATGGTAAACTTTGTTAAGTATTATGTAAATCTTAAATGAGAAGAATTAAGTTTAAAAACAATAGAAACAAAATTCAAAATTTATTCTGTGAATTCAATCTCCTAGTTCAATTTTAACTTTTCCTCTTTTAATTCCTTGCATGTATCACTTCTCATCCCTAGCAAGTTATCTCCAGAAACAACTTCCTATGGATTTATGTCCTACAATTGGGTTCTCTGGTGTCTCATCTGCTATTGGGACCATGCTCAAACTGCAGCCTTTCCTTGGAGAAAGAGGAAGACAGTTCTTTCTGTCTCCACCCAGCCACATATTTTATAAAGTGAGTGAAAAATTTTCTTTGATATTACTGTTTTTCTCTCAGACTGGTTGGAATAGACCAAGAAATTCAATGGTTATAAGGGGACGGTAGAACAAACACATCCACACACACATTAATCCAGCAATGATTGCAGTACCCTCCTTTTTTTAGGAAACTGAGCTGAAAATGGTTTTAAAAACTTCAAATAGTAGGTGAAGAAAAACAAGGAATAACCATTCAGAATTGCAGGGAAATTGATTCACTTCTGATAAAATTCACACTACAGTGTATTAGACCAAGTCTTAAAACATGTAATGCTTGTTCTTAAGGTAATGCGTTTAAATGGACTTCATGCCTAGAAGATTTATTAAGTTGCAGTCATACTTTGTCCTGAAAGTTCAGATTCAGATCTTATGAATTTCAAATAATAGCTAAGCCAAGTGTAGTCAATGTTTATTTTTATAGCTATGAGCAGCATGGTAATCAAAACTGTGGAAATGTCTGCAGCTGTACCCACAACATCCCTTCTGCAATGATCCCTTCGCTAAGGAAGCTGTTGAACTAAGTAGATTGTTGCCTACCATGCAACATACACAGAAAGAATAGGCAGTAGAAAGCAAAATATCATTTTGGCTGCCATTTCTCTAAGTTAATAATCATTGTAGGAGCACATGTTGAGTTTTAGTATTAAAACGAAGGGTTTCATATTACAGATTATAGGGAGACTTATGTGAACAATGTGGCAGATATAGACAATCAAAGTGTCTATTGAGGCATGGAGCTGCAATACAAAAGCAATCAGTGCAGAAAGCAAGGCAGTGACAATACAATTTTAAATCCATTTGATAGGCAAACTATATCTGTTGAAATTTCTCAGGGTGAATGAGTATAAAACTCATTATCAGTATTGCAGCATGTCCCATGGCACCACTTTATTTATTCAAATTAAGATTGGAGAAAGTGAGTAAATACAGCATCCCTGTACTCTAAAAATTCTTTGCAGATAAATCCTTTGCTTATATTTGCTCTTTGCACACTTCCTATGAGTCTCTCATGCAATGTTCCTCCCAGCGCAGGAAAACAAGCCTTATAGAAAGTACAGCGCATACGCCTGTGAAGTGTATTTACCATTTAGAATGCTCAGTGAACACATTCAGGGGCTGAATGATAGTGGAAAGGACTGAATCCTTAATAGTGGCTTTTATCATTTAATATTCTCAGCTGAGTATCTAAGATATCTGTGAAGCATCACAGACTACTCAGTCATGCTTTTAAATGATGAGAGTTATTTGGCTGGCAGAGTCCACCCAGTCACACTGTATGGCAACTTCACATCTTGACACAAATGTTCGCTTTTTACCAAGAACGTTTCACATACTAATTTTCCCCCAAGATCTGTGGATCCCAAACAGTTTGCAGCCCATTTCAATCAATGTCACTGGTCAGCATCTTGGATCCTAATGCAGAGCAATCTTCTCCTCCTATTTGAATACATAAACTAACATTCCTGAAATATTTCAAGGGCATACAACTAATCACTTTTATACATTTTTTTCAAGACAGCAGAAATTTTAGAGATCACGGTGTCAGTGATCACCAGTGTTTTGGACTGTGGGTGTTTAGATTTTTGACATCAAAGCCAACACTACACCTGATACTGTATTATCCAAACCCCGAGAGATCTCAGCACTTCTATGTGGGGATGTATAATTTCCATTTCGGTTTGTATCAGACTCACATACAATAATTACTACAGTTTGCACTGTAGTGAAGAGCTAGTGAAAGATTCAGACTATGCTTTCTTTTTATATTTTTTTCTCTTCTCATCCTTGCTATAATCTCTGTAATTGTGATGATAAGTCTAAACTACTCTGCCCTTTTCATTGTTGAGTAATTTGATTAGAAAGTAATTCCTATCCTCAAGCTCAGTAACCTTAGGGAAAAGGTGAAACAGAGAGGTCATTCAAAATACAGAGACTATCAAAAAAGGTTTAAATAACTGAATCATTAAGATTCTATAGCCTCCTGTCCACGACAAAGATGGTAATGAGAAGAGGAAATAGCATTCCCAATGTATTCATTGGGAAAATTACTGTAATGAAACTTAAGCACAGGAAATAATGCAAATGTAGCCTGTTCTCATTATATGTGAAAGATTGACATTTTTGTATCCCTTTCTTCCTGTCATTGTTACTGTTGTATGAAAATCAAACCATGCTTTCATCTTAAAAAACACATTCTACTCAACATACAATACAAATGTATCACAGAAAATTATAAGAACAGATAGTCAAGTGGTCAGAGTATTTATTTACAGTTCATGCAAAACAGGAAATAAACCTTATGCTCAAATCTAAATGCAGTATTTATCATTCATTATGACTGCATTCATTAAGTTGTATTAAGTATAGAATAGCTTTTGGAAATATCCCAAGTAAGTTTCTATGTGCAACCTTTTTATGGATCACTGAGAATGGATACTGATTCTGAAGATCTACAAAACCCAATGCATTCTGTAAGAAAAAAGCCTTACAGGTTAATTTATGATTTAGTATAGAAGAACTGAAAAAGAAATGTATAACTATCTGTCCAGTTAACAGGGCTACAGCTATCACCTATCTGCCTGTTTCATTGGCTATCACTGAAAAAATACTGCTCCTGACATAAGATTTTCTTTTTACAATGAATTAATTGTTCTAAGTTATTCCACCCTAACTCAACTTAAAAATGAAGAAGTCATTTTTCTCCTCAGATATTCCAAAGATAACTCATGCCCAAATGTCAGCCAGAGCCTAGTTCTGAAATCCGTACCTCCAAAGGTGAACATTTTGAAAAATATTGAGCAACTTCAAAAAAATCCCAACTACTACAAACAGGAACATATGAATAAGATTAAAGGCAGCAGTCACTAGAAATCATGTTAATTCTTTTCATACTGTATGGTTCCAAAACACTATAAATACTATATGTACTGTTTCTCTAAGTAACAAAATGCAGTCAACAAGATGAAGGGTAGAAAATTTTAAAAGTGTTTTAAAGTTACATAAACAAATACTTCACAACAGCTAGATAGATGCCCAAAGCAGCAAGAAAAGAAATAAACAAATAAATAAAAAGCATATAACTGTGGTTGCTTCATAACTACAGGAAATAGCAAAGATCTTTAGCAGTTACAAGTATTTTTTCTAATTTATTTTGACCATTTTCTGTAAAATACAGTTAAACTGGATTTTGAAGCCATCAGATTTAAAAGGGGTTTTGTCCAGTCAACCTTCTTTTTCATCAGTCTAATTCTGAACCAACAATGAGTATCACTTCAGGTAAATTGAACCACTTGAGCCTTTCTGATGATAATCCAAACTGTTCCTTCTGTACTGACTAGAGTGCAAAGATCATTATCATAAAATCTACAGCCCTGAATTCCTTTCTGATCTAAACCAAGGCAACTATAACAGCACCAAATTAAATCATTTTTCCTTAGGAGACTTTCATAGAGATGATTGCTCCAGTTATCCACAATACTCATGGACTTATCATCCATAATGCAAAACAAGTAAAATGTCACTGATACTTCCATAGCTCACTCTCCTTGTTGGCCTTGATCTAAACCCTTTAAATCACAGAAAGAAGATAGTGAAGTGGGGCCCAGTAATCCTCACTTCATAGAATTGTATATGAACAATGTGAACTCAGTACAGAGTGGCATACTGTATGCAACTTTTTCATAATTTCATCTAAAAATCGATTAAATGAACAGGCATGTGTCATCAAATGATTCTTTGTGCGGAGGCACTAACAGACATGAAGATGCTACTTATTCTTTAGACTCACCTGTAGCAAAGTGACACTTGACAGCTTGGGATTTCTTTTCTCTTCCCATCTGGCTTGCTTTCTTTAAGCAAAATTCTAGCTCTCCATTCCTGGTGGCCCCCGCATCAGTAAACATCCTTATGTTGCTCATGTTACATCTTCACTTGACATAACAACAAATGAAAGTGTTCTTCTGTATACCCATTTCTTTTCACATAGCTTTGGCAACCGCCAGCTGGAATAGGAAAAGATGTTCTGATTTCAATAGCTGACAACTGATATGCAGAGAAAGCCAACCAGTGCCAAAAGAAAAGGAGCAGGGCATTACAGAAATCCTGTATGTTAACATCAGAGTCCAAGGCCAAGCAAACCACTAAATAAGATTCAAATCCTGTCCTTTCTGTCCCCAGCTGTCACCAGGCATTGGACCTAAACAATTGCTAAATTCATGTTTTTCCTCACTGTCTCATAGTCAGTGCTTCTGTACGTGGATGGTGCAGTAGTTGTCACAGCTCACTTTGAATGCATTCTAGAAAGGAGGGAAAATGGAGAAATGAAAACCAAGTGAAAAGACCTGAATATTCTTCATGATTTCAGCTGTTCTCCTCTTCTCCTATCCCAGAGATGAGGATTATGAAATAAGGGAATAGGGGCATACAAGAGAAATTTTGAGAACTGCTAGTAGAGTCTACAGAAAGCATGAAGTATAACATTTTCCTCGTGTAAAGTCATGTCTTGTACTGGAATAATGTTTTTCCCCATTTGAATTCATGGCCCCTACTGCATACATGCCTTTGTCCTTAGAAGGTGTAGGTAACACTGTGTAGGTACATCTAAGGACTTGGGGAGTTGGGAGAAAGGGTGTAGGAGTTGTCATGGACAGACTTGATGTATGAAAACGTCACGTTTTGATTTGAGTGACATAAAAATCCTCTGTAACTCTGATAAAACACACAGAGTTTGCTGCTGATCTCACTTCTACTAACTTCTGACTTCCTAAAACTTCAGTTTAACAAATTCCAGGGCAAACTCATCTACAGAAGAATTTCAATGTATACAGAAACTTATTTCCAACACTTCACATGATATTACCAGACATGTGACAAACCCTGGATGGAGCATTTATGACACCTGACATCTAGAGCCTTTCCATGCCTTTTCAATGACAGCTGCTGAGAAGAAATAACATCCTCCAGCTGCACAACTTTATCCTTCCCTCACTTGTGAATTGAGACATTTTGCTTTAAAGTGGCACTCTATACTGTACTCTTAAAACTGCAATTGTCACTTGATGAAAGGAAGCCAAATGCTCCATCAGTGACATCTGACAGCAAATAAAAATCTCCTTCCTAAGGGCATAATGGGCAGGATGCAGCCATATCATTCTTTCCTCTTATTAAATCACACTATCAGTGGGATTAACTATCAGGCAGTAGACACAAGGGCTCCATGAGAATATACAAAACAGAAGCAGGGCACAAAAGAGCAGTGCATGCCCCTCCTCAGAACTGAGCACTGTGACATTCCATGAATAAATTAATGTGATTAGTCCTTCAAAGAAAGCCTAAGGAAAACAGTCGGCACTAACACAAGGCCAGGTACTCTATCACCTTAAGCCTAGCCTTCACAGTGGGATGAAGCCACAGGGGAGGAAAGAAACAGCAGTTCCTCACTAACCAGATTCACTTGCAGGCTACATTTTAAAGAACAACAAAAACATATACAGAGTAATTGCCAGACAGTTAAACAGGGATGAAAAGCATGTCCAGATGAACAAAAAGTCTGAGCTTGTTCATTCTTTCCTCCCACAGCTGCTGTCTGACCACAATCTCCTTCTCAAGTCTAATTAGCAGGCCAAATTAAGCCCTCATGTTACTCTGTTCAGTGGAGTTTGCATGTGGCATACATTTGCATTAACGTGCTATGCTAGAGATTTTCTTAAGTGACTTTCTGGTAGTACGAAGATGTTAAAGGAATCTGATTTCTGAAAGGGCTTGAGTGTCCCTACGCTCAGATATTCTCTTTGTATAAGGACTGAGGTGTCAAAGGCAATCCAGAGTCAACCAACTAGTTGCAGCTCTACAGGGGCTGTGGTCCCCATGTCAGACCTAGCAGGCACATGTCTACAGGCACAGCATCTTCAATGACACTAGACACCTGTGGTTAGGAACCTTAAAAATTCCTCATAAGTCAAATCAAGAGGTTTCTGACTCATGCATGCTGTATAAAGACACAATGACCCTGAGTTATCACATCTTTCTTCAGCCTAAAAACCAAAACAACAACAAAAATAGCATTAATAAAAATCAAATAAAATAATAAGAGCTTTTTGTTTTTAAACTCTCTTTTATTTATACTTATGATGCCATTTTCAAATTATAGATAATTCCAAAGGATCTACAGGGGCTTAACAAAAAGATTCCCTCTTGAATACAAACAACTGCAATACCAAGGTCAGTACACCTGTCTCCTCCACTAATTGGTCAAAGAGAAGCTGCTTTGTTGGGAGAACCTCACTATAAAAATATCCTGCCCCAAGAGACTATCCATGTCCCTGCTACTCCCACCCTGCAGAAAGGCTGACCATATCTCCCCTTCAGCGTAAGCAAGAAAACATGGGAGGCAACAGAATCCCTCTTTTCTTGTCTGTCCTCACTGTTGAGGAGTAAGGGGTCATCCCTGTGAAAAGCCCCCATTTCCTTTATTCGGTGGTACAGCTTGGGCTGCTAAGACACAATGTTACTGTTTCTCTCTTGCACAGAAAAAGCCAGATTCTGTGTTGCATGGTATAAGTGATGAGTGGATTTGGGCTTTCCTAGGCAGACATCTAGTGCAGACCTCAGACTAGAAGTGTCTCAGATAAGAAGTACTTACGCATGGGGTGAGGGAGGAGAGGACACACATCACTGCACTATCTCTGACTGCACAGCAAGCCCGGACCTCCCCGATGCTCCAGTCAAAAGCACCATGCAAATTACCTTAACTGACCCCATTTTATTCACAGAGCATTTTATTCTAGAACATACATCCTGTGAATCCCCTTGGCAACTAGCTAACAGCCAGCAAAATATTCTCTGGCAAATGCCCATTAAACTTCACACAACGTTCCTACACCAAAGAGGCTTTATCTCTAGTTTGTAGTCTCATTTTTTTAAGCATCCTGCAGTACCAGATAAGCTTTATAAAAGCTGTTCATTATTTCATGTTTCCTTTGTTCAGAAAAAATGACAACAAATAAATTTTGGGAAAAAATAGGCACCACTTTGATATTTTCAGTGGTGCTATTCAGAAGACAAAGAAAAGATACATTTTTAACATCCTTGCCCAGAATATTAAAGCCCTGGGTTTTGCCAGAGAGATGGTTTGGGTATAGAGAGCTTCATTATCAAAGGTCTCAGCAGTTCTTCTTGTCTGTACCTTCCCCAGCAGCATCCTGGATGTCACAATCACTTTCTGGAAAACCAATTTTGATCTTTCACAGAAAGCTGTTAAAAGTAAGCTGGATCTTACGGATATAACACTGTAACCTAAGAATTTTAGAAAGCTGGTAGCCTTTCTTAATTGTTTAATGAAGGTTTAGCACTGGGTGTGTTAGCTCCTGGGCAGAGCTGTATGTCAAGTATATGTCATAGGATTTGTTACTGAAGGATGAACATTAATGTCTGTTGTCACATTAGGAGACAGGCTCAACCTGGGCAATACTTTACTAATAGTTTGCAGGGTGGGAGGACTTTGAATTTCAATCATTTTAAATGATTCATTTGTGTTTTAATGCGGATCCAGGTTCACTTCACATCCTTGGGCCATTGCAGACATTTTAGCCCCCTGAGTTAATCCTGTGTTCATTCTCCAAAATGAATATTCATACCATTCAAATGCATTTTTTAATTAACTGCACCAGCAGCATTATCATTATTGCACCTGAAAGATACAAAGCCAGATCAGAGAAATGTTGCCACAATAGAATTCACTAAATTCTGCTCACATTCCCTTCTAAGGCTGATCACCTTTAAAGTAATGAGAATAAACTGTGGGATAATATGAGACAGATCTAATTAAGATAATGAACTGGAGATTATGAACATTGCTACTCTGTGTCTGAAGAATTTTAATATATTAGTCTAACAGAAGGTTAAGGATTTACAAAAGGAAAGATATAGAAATATACAATGTGTTTTTGTTGGACAAAGCTTGAGATTCAGCACCTAAAATGTATAAATGAAAGAAGGATAGAAGGAAATAAAGGAGCATATTTCAGGAAACACATATCATAATTTATTTTAATTAATTTACTTAACACTTGCTTAGAACACAGGATGAGAGCTTTCTCCCTACAAAGTGTGGAATAAAAAGAAAGCGGGCAGGGAAACATTATGACAAGCTGAGAGGCACTTATAAGGCTATACTGTGGAGTTTTATCCTAGCTTCCATCTGATATGGCTATTATGGCCTTGGATGAATTTTTCTTGTGGGAGCAGCCTAATTAGCTTGCCAGCAGCAGCAAGGAAGGGAAAGGGAGGGAGGCAGACAGAAAGGAAGGGGGTAAATGAGCTGTTAGGTAAAATAGAGTTGATATCAATAAGACCCACTGTTCCTGTGAAGCTTCATCTTCCAAAACAAGGCAGCAGAGAGACAAATGTTTGAGGCTGAAACTAGAACTCAACAATTTTCTGCAATCAATAGCAGACTGTCAGAAATCGTCCTTCTCACATTTGCAGAGGTACATTCTTCAAAGCCAGTGCCTGGGAACTGCTGCCTTGGAAAGGTACCCCCAATTATTTCACTGTAATTATTCTGCCATGGATAAAATTTCACTCCAGAAAGCATCACTATTATTTTCTAGAATAGAAACATCGGTTTATAAGCATATTCATTACAGAATTAATAAAGGAAAAAAAAAATATAAAAATAAATAAATAAATAAATCTAGACCAGGCTGTGCTGACCCAAAGCTGCATACCGGGTAGACACCCATGTCCTCTGTTGAGATGGGAACATTGAGAAAACTGAATTCTTGAGGTGTACGTCAAACATGAGGCATGACTGCAGCACAGGCAGGCATAAACAACCCATCACTGACAGTGACAGCAGCCTCCCTGCAGCTGCACAGCTTCGCTCAGACAGTACTGCCCACAGCTGTAGGTAGGTGCTGGGCTATGAAGCCTCAGCTGCAGTCGAAGGTCTGCTCCTTACACCCAACACAGGAAGTACAAAGCCCAGGCCCCCGCGTCCCGGGAGTCCTGATGGTACAAGGAGGGACACAGCTCACAGAGAGCTTTTTCTCTGTGTTGCAAGATGTTACTGTAGACTAGGAGATCCTTTGGTGTGCTCCAGTACCTGTGCAAGTATAAACGAGTGAAAATGTCCATGGTGCCATTCTGACTCACCACAGGCACCTTCACAGAGCTCAACTAGCATTGCTAGAGGCAACAGGAGGCACCAGACCCTGCACTCAGGGGGATGCAGGGTCTGTAGCACAGACTGATCACCTGGGTGTAGGTGGAAGTAGTTGGGGTCAGCCAGCCCAAAACGCCATTTCATGTTGCGTTGCTATAGCAATATGATATAAGGACAATGGAATCAAATTTTGCCTGATTAAAGACCACAAGGTTTAGTTTAGAAAAATACCCTTTGATGGAGAGACATATCTGAGAAAATAAAATGACAGTAATCTCATTCTGGTCCATTTCTACTGCTCCAAACAGGATGCCATGGACAATACGTAATGGCTCCGAAGTTCATTTCCAAAAGTACAATTCTCACTGCTGCTTCCTGTCCAATTTTCATCTTGTTCCAGAAGCAAAGACTGTACTATAGATAAGCATAATTGTCATTGGCTTCACTGAAATAGCAATGTTTTTTCTCTGTATTTAGGAAAATACCCTTTCCTTGGAAAAATAGCCATCTATGGATCTGAAGACAGAGAAATTCAACTTGTTGGAGCTTTCCTTCAGATTGCTCTACTAAATAAATAAATAAATAAATGATCGGCCTTTTCTCCCTACAGCACCAAGAGACAATATCCATAACATATTCTCTACAAGGAGGAAAGCCTGTCTGTGAAGCAGACAGATATTTCCTGGAGGTTTATTCAATGCTTGAGGTAAGCAAGAAAATAAGGACATAACCAGTCTCATTGCTCATGCTCTGAACACCAAGCACATTGCTTTTACCCTCACTTCTCTCTTATTAACACGGTATTAAAAATAATTCCAAAGGAAAACATTCTGCTGTGCACACTCGTCCCCCTGAGGAGAGGATGAGAGAACAAACACACACCAGCTGTTCGTTGTGCTGCTCTGTGCTCTACTGCATGTCACTCTGTTTCTTTGGTCATGAGCTCAATATAAAACCCCAAAAGAATAAACTGGAAATCAAGACTGTCCTAATATCACTGAGCAGAGCCTGAAAAAAATCATAGCGAGAACACTGAAGCAATTGCTCAGAGGTCTGTCAGCTGTGTACTACACATCAGCTCACTAGGAGAGGACAAACTAAATGAGAAGGAGTCATCTTTACTCCTCAAATTTTAAAAGAGACTCTTAGGGAATGTCTTGTAAAAAATCAGTAGACTTCAAGGGTGGATAAGCCTGGTCTTTTAGAAAAATCTGGTTTACCCTAATGACTTGTATTGACCAAGGCACTGTAATAATTGTTAATACTGACCCAATACATACACATTTAATACAGGCATTAAACATTATATACCTCCCTCGTGATTTTTGTTAGACAATATGGTGTTTGAACAACAAGCAAGGTGGAGAATCAATGAGAATTTAAGACACCACTTGGTAAACACTTGGGCGATGTGAGGTTCCTTACCCTCAGAAGGACAGTCTCAGCCTAACAGTGATCCCACAAATTGTCCTCTGTACACTGAGAAGACAAAGCAATTCTGAATGCATAAAAAGTTAGTATCTCTATTCCAGGAAAAGGCATCTAGAAATACAGGGATATGTTTAAGCAGATATTGTCTGGAGGTAAGTTGAAGGCAGCAGGTCAGTCTGCCTTTAAAAAAGGAAACATAAATACATGGGGACAAAGATTTGTTTTAAAACCTTTTTCTCTAACTGCTGTATTCTTACTGCCACCTTGGAAAAGAAGCAATCTAGTCACTAAATTCTGTCTAGCCACTGTCCACGAGATCAGGACTTGGTCAAGTGAGGGAGAGTCGCTAGATTTTATCCAAAGAAAAATTATAGATGCAAAAGCTAAAACATGAAACCTGAGAAAACAGAAAAAATAAAGTAAAGTTGGCCTTGCAAAGTGTTACAGATTAGTAAAGGAAACAAGGAAAGATGCCAGAGAATCTTATTTTCCTGCTTACTAATTCTGACAATTTTTCAGACAGGTAATATAATTATAGCTTGACCATTTCTGATGTAGCTCATAATCATCATGGAAAGATAAGATAGCACCTGTCATCTCTGATTTGCAGAGCTAAAGTATTTTTACCCATATTTAAGAGATTTGTTCATTCTGTCCAGGATTTGTTAGCTTTAAAATAAATAAATAAATAAAAATCCAAAGTGATCTTAGCTCACACAGACACTAACTTACCTCTTGAATTCTGCCTCCATCTTCAGGGAAGAGAGAGAATTCCTTCACAAATGGAGAACAAAGACCTAGCTGGAGAGTGACTTGAAGTGATTTCTTCTGATTAAACTGGAAATAAAATAAATTATTTGTTTTAAGAACACAGTCTTGACTCCAAAATTGTTGTATTACATATTATTTGTCTTTTACCGTCAGTGTTTATTGTCTTTTCATTATCACTGGATTTCAAGGATATCATCGTTTATAGGTATTTTCCTTCCCCAATATTTAAATCAATAGCTTCAAATACTCTTTTACTCTCCATTATCCTTCCAACTTTTGTTGCCCTCAGGACCATATTTCTATCCCATGCATATGCATGGAGATGAAAAGATCAAGAGATACGAGCTCATTCAAATCTCATCATCTGTCTTATATCCAATGTACCGTACATTAATGGAGCATTAAAGTTTTTGAGTTAAATCAAGGTAAAAAATTCAGTTATGATGATAAAGACTGCTATGATCTAGCAATCACAATTTTAACTGCTGCATGAATACAAGAGTAGGACATATTATTTGAATAACAATGGGAATATTGACAAATATTGAGTAAGTGTGAAAGTATAACGTTTAATATAGCAGCTGTATTATTCTTAAAAAATGTAGGAAAACAGACACATCACCTGACCAAGAACAAGTCCTGATTTTCTCACTACTTCTATACTGATCTTTAGTTACTTCTCATTCCAGGTACTGAAGTGTACTACCTTAATCATGTTTTAAAGGCCTTTGTTATTGCGTTGTTCTATTTAAAGTGAAACAACTAAAGGAATAATCATTTAGCAAAAAGACCAAAAAGTATTCCAGCCAAAAAATTCTAGAAAACTATGTCACTCTCTTAACAGGGCTTTAACTTAGCAGCCGCCAAGACAATCTACATCAAAATCACCAGGACAGTGAGATGCAATTCCAACCTGGCATGATAAGTGTGGGGAGGAAAGCATTGTCACTCTGACACAGCAGCCTCTGAGCAGACAGCTCTTAAGAGAAAGTTTCCAGAAGTCTGGACCTATGTTGTCATTGTAGAGATGTTTCTGGATGATGTACGGAAGACACTGTAGTTAAAACGAGTCATTTTCTGCACATGCACACACACAAGCACACACACACATACACAAAATTCTCACTTCTAAAAACTAAAATGACCTAATAAAAAGTCAGGTATCCCGTTTTTTAATTCGTTCTCCTAATTATTTGTTTTCCAGCATCCTTAGACATCCCCAGAGAACTCTAGACTCATCTCTGCTGGGACCAACACTTGGAATAAAATCCAAACACAATCTAAAAAGCTTACAATTTAGGGACACGTAAATAGAAAAGCATCTTATACCTGAGACTTAGAGGGATTAAACAGAAAAGCCTCTTCTTTACTCTTATCCATCCTAAAGGGGCCCTAAAAATCCCTTACACCAAGTCAGTTTTCCTCAGCAGAATCACTACGAAAAATGCAATAAGCCTTGTTCCTAACATCTTTTCTCAAGGTCTAGTGTAAGAAGCATGCTACATTTTGGAGTGAGGACAAGAGGAACAGCATTATGGCTATTTCAGCCATGACATTTCTATTTCATGCAATCCTATTTCACATCCCCTTAGGACACTGCAGAGGAACCACAATTTGAGCTGAATAGATTACACCAGAGCTCTCACCAGACCCCAGGGCAATCCAAGGTGAAAGGAGCACAAAAGTATCTTGAAGTTACTTTGGCCTATCTTCCTACTGGGTCATGACTTCTGCGCTCCTACTCTAGAGACACAGCACAGAATTTCACTCTGATTTGCTCAAAGGTTTCAGTTCCAGAACGGATTTCAGGTGTCCTGAGTTCCCACTCTGCCTGCTTTACTCTGCAACAGCTGGGGCTGCTCAGCCCAGAGAAGAGAAGGCTTGGGTGGGTCTTATCAGTGTGTGTAAAGACCTTCATGAGTGTGAGTAAAGAAGTTAGAGCTAGAATCTTCTCAGTGATCCCAGTGACAGGTCAAAAGGTGACTGAGACAAACTGAAATAAAAGAAATTCCATCTAAATGAAAGGAAAACCTTTTTTATGGTGAGAGTCATCAAATCATCAAACGCTGGAACATGTTTCCCAGAGATGTCACAGAGCCTCCATTCTGGGAGATACTCAACACCCAGCTGGCTATGACCTGAGCAACCTGCTCTAGCTGACTCTGCTTTGAGGAAGGGCTTGAACAAGACAGTTTCCAGAGATGCCTTCCAACTTCAGCCACTCTGTCCAGGCAATAACTTTATGGTGACTTTATTGTCAGGAACTGAAAGGTATGAGCATCTGGAATGCCTGCTTCAAAATATATGCTTCTCTAAGGGAACACAGGATGTGCTGACATTGAGATGCAAGCTGAAAAATGCAACTAGGAGCTGCTCTGGGATACCAAAGTAATTCAAAACTGTTAATTAAGAACTGCTAATGAAGAACACAGTGCTGGATCAATTTCTTCTAGGTTTTATTTCTAACTGCTCTAGCCTGATTCTCAAGGGTGTCTGAGTGAAAGATGGGCAGCAGAAACTTGGAACTACAGGACTCCCATATGCTTCTGTGTGTCTTCAGCAATTCTCCAGCTTTAATGCTTAGTTATACACAGGATTTCTTAGCACTAATTTCCACTATAAATTAATGGCAATTTGGACATCCTTTGCTTTGGCTGGTGAGGAAAATGCAGCCCACTATATTTTTCTCTTCTTGTGTATGGCTCCTTGCAATGTGAGCTACAAATTCAGTGATGCCAGACCATGAAAGTTTCACACCCCTCTAACAATAATTCATTGTGGGCCACTTTATCCCATATGCTTCTGTCCAGTAGCTCATGACTTTGGGAGCCACGGACCCCCAAGTTAACAGAATGCATCAGGTAAGGAACAGAAATTCTTTCCCAGAAAAAAATAACCAACATAATGATGTTGTTAGTTGTCCTAAAATGGTATCATTCTACAGTAGCAGACGATGAATGTATCAGATTTTTTTGCATTGCACCAGGAATATCAGCTTCCTTCTTACCTTCCTTTTTTTTTTTTTTTTTTTTTTTTTTTTTCCACAGGCTCTGAGGCATCAGCTTGTACCACTATTGTTTCCTCACCTTGACAAGCTGTCACAGAAAAAAACAGGAACTATATGGAGGCCACTATATGTATTTTACGTGTAGAAAAAGGTTCAAAGGTTCAAATCTTCACTACGGCTTGCCTCAATCCTAACAAAGAATTCCTACCTTTCACTTTCATCTCAAACCAATTATCTCATGCTAGCAAAATTTGAATTACATCTAGCACTCACATCCTGGATCTCCATGTCCTAGAAAAGCAGGACCCATAAGAACACTTACATAGCCTTACTTTAGCCTGACACTGGGATCTGTGAACCCCATATTAAATAAAAACTGAACGAACAATGCAGTCTGTCAGGTCTGCCTGCCACAGATAGGAGCTTCTTTGACACTGCTGCAGAGCTAACAAACAGAAGGGACATTCATGGCATGCGTGCACTTCTCAGGGGCCCCTGACTCTCATTTCTCTGAAAAACCCAAAGCTCTTTGGATCTCTACTGCACACATAGCCTCAGTGATGCTCAGTTTCTTTGCTTCCACGCTGATATTTTGCAGATTCTTAATAACCCCTTAGTAAACAAAGGAGTGCCGTTTCATACATGTTAATAAGAACATAATGTTAGTTCAGGGAGAAGGAGGCACTCTCTTGCAATGAAGCCAAAACTTTGCCGAAATACCTCGGTATTCCCATGGGCAGGTGAAATACATACTTGAGGACAGAGTAATAACAAAGCCATATTCACACGCGAGGACATCTGAGCATACATGGCATATAATGAATATGTGTTTAAGCATCTGAACAGAGTGCCTCTGCATAAAATGCTATGAAGGGATTAAGCCAAGAGAGTCATGTGGCAGTGACTCAATGAGAAAGATAAAGCGCAATCATTTAGACCCCAGTTCCCCCAAAACCTTAGCTTCAGCTGCTCAGGCTTCATTTACATTACCACATCTTGCGCTTCAGCTATTAACAGCATACTACATTGTGAGTGGGCTTTTGTGGGGGCACAAAAAGAACGAGTGGTCACAAGGAAACCTTTGTGCCTCTTCCACGGTTGCATAGGAGCTCCAGTCCTTGCAGTCCACAGCTGTATGGGGAGTTTCAGAGTTAATAATGCCAGCAGCAGAACACTTTTCAAAGGAAAGTGGAGCAGAAGGGAGGGCAGCTAAAGATCTGCTCTCTTTCTCTCACATCGGCTACCAAACTAAACAGAGGGAGTTTATGCTACGTCTCCACAAAGGAGATGTACAAACTACTTGTCATTGCAGAAAGCCTTTCCACAGCACCAAGGCTTTCCGTCTGCCCTTGAGAGCTGACAGGCACGACGCTTTCAGGCATTACCCGTGCTGCAGTGCACCTGCAGCTCACCCATGCTTTTGCTGTGCCTTTGCTAGTGCCTGGAGAATAGGTATACAGGATTTACACATGTCCTGTTGCTGGATTTATTTTTGGTGTTTTTAAGCACCAGGCATATGCATGATGCTTAATAAAACATAAGCTTCAGATAGCCTCTGCCTGGAGAAGATTATTTGTTACATATTTATTTTGTGACTCAAAAAGATTGCAAAGTATATTTTTAAAGGGAGGCAAGAAGCCTTATTCAACCTTAAATAAGGGTGTCCATCAGCATGCCTAACTAGCCACATTTTCAGCACTAAATTTTTCCTAAATATCAAACTTTATGAATGAGCAATCATAAAGTGTGAAGTTAGAACTGAAAACCCAAATTCTGAGCATGTTTTACTTTTCTTCCTTCCTTCCTTCCTTCCTTCCTTCCTTCCTTCCTTCCTTCCTTCCTTCCTTCCTTCCTTCCTTCCTTCCTTTCTTTCTTTTCTTCCTTCCTTCCTTCTTTCTTTTTTTCCTTTTTTATTTTATTTTTTTCCTTTTTTTTTCCTTTTTTTTTTCTTTTTCCTTTTTTTTTCTTTCTTCTTTTTTCTTTCTCTCTCTCTTTTTTTTTTCCCCCCAAGGTTTGCTTATATTATGCAATATCATCTATAAGCCCCACAGAATAATTGCTCACAACCTATAGAAAACCAAAAAAGAATAAACCGAGGAAGGGGACGATGCTAGAACACCAGGAGTGCCCTGATGCAGGGAGGATGCAGAGGGCTGGCTGAAATGGAGGCGACGTGCCCCGCCTGCAGAAGCCGGGCGGCGGGCAGCACGGCCGGCAGGTGTCAGCCTTGCTTTGCACAACCCGCGCCTCCCTAGCTCGCAAGCCAACGCTGGCAAATGGGTTTGATCTGATTATTAATATTGACAGTAATTTTCTCGTGAGGAGCAACAGTCGCGCAAGTTAACCGCGTTATCGCAGGAGCCTATAGGCAGCGATATTTATATAGGTTCCAGTGTCGAACGAGCTGTTACCGTGGCAACTGCTCCATCGGCTGGATTATAACTGGGCAAAGGAGGGGACAGGAACAGCTTCCTGATGAGAAATTCAATTAATGTGCTGCTGTTCGCAGGCAGAAGCTAAACAGCAATTCCTCTGAGCGGGCAGTCACGTCTCACATGCAATGTTTTGCCCCAAAGGGGAAACGCTGTCCACTGTATGCTTTCTTCACGCTTACCCTATGCCCATTTTCAAGGCATTCACTTGCGAGTGAATTCACTTGCAAAAATTTTCCTCCTACCAAATTATGTGCAGGTTTCCGTTCAACATAACCACACCACACAGATAGCATTTTGTAACGCCAGGTGTCCTTCTGCCATGTTGCAACATGCAAACAAAATATTTTTAAGACAGCGTTTCCTTTATTAAAAATGCATGGAATATATCTTTTAAGGTACAGCTTCACAATCAATCAATCAATCAATAAAAATGCTGTTACTCACTCAGTATGCTAAGAGGGGGAAAAAAAAGAGCCCAGTCCTTGTGCAATTTAGTTTCTGAAAGACTCCTTATCTCCTGCTGTGCTGTAATTTTCACAGCACTCTGAATTCACAGGGATGCTGTCAGTCACTCTGATGGGTGCAGCACCCAACCCTGTTCATTTCTAATCTTATTTCTTCCCTCATGATCTTTTAAATCTCACCTGTACAGTCCCACCCACAGGAAGCACCTGCAGGGAACAGTTCACAGAAGCAAAAATTGTGTCTGTGGAAGAATCCTGACTCTTCATTTACTTATCTGCATTAAATCACGCCATAATTTGATGTAGGGATCTGTAGTCATTCTTTCTTCTGTAGTAATTCTCTCTTCTGAGATCCCCAAATCATTTTTGGCCTATGCTCATATGAAAATGTCCTTTTGGTTCTGTACTTTAAAAGCCTTTGATCTACTTCAACCACAAAAAACCTTCAAATGCTAGCTAACATCCAAGCTATCTTATTTCCATTTGAAATAGAAATGTAGTACCTGACTCATCCCTTTCTTAACAAATGAATGCAAAGAACATCAGTAGGAAAATATATTGGAAAAGTTTCCCACTTACAAATTTCCCAATCTGTCTTTCCAGCTAATCATTCACTTAAAATAAGCTTTCCCCTCTCTCATAGTACTTCCACCCAGCGCTACACTCACAGATTCCCTAGGTCTCTGCTATTTATCTTCAGGCAGACATCTGCACCAAACTGATGCATCAGTCCCCAGAGTTGTGGTCAGTTTTGAGGGAAATCCCCTTGGCTGCCAAGCCAAATATTCTACTTGGGCCTTGTCCAGTCTAACTCCAGTTTCTACTGCTTTATCTGCCATTAAAAAGAGTGAAAATCAGGGACTTCCTCACTTAGAGTAAAGCAGAAATAACTGTAGTAATGCGCACCCAAAAGCATCTTTGAGGTCAGCCAAGAAGCACCACAAGAAAGAAGAGTAATACCCTTTCACACAGGATATGGTCAAACTTGTTCATAGTAAGCACACACCTAACATGAAGCTTGCTACTGTCACAAGTAAATCGGTGTCAGCAGATACCTATACGACCTCTGACAATATCTGTTTTTTCCTTTGAGATTGTGTTATTGTTTCATTATCAGTGCAACTCTGTGAATTGGGAAGGTTTTCCATGCAACCAGAAGGACTGAAAATAGCCTATAAAATTATCTGTTAAATTGTGCTTGGTGCAGATTGCAGTTAGGTGGGCTCAAGGAGCACGTGAGTGGCAGTTTATACTAATAAATAAGCCACTGGACTGAGGCTCAGATGGATGAGACTCGAGAGACTTGTCTCTTTCAGCTTTCTCACATATCTGATGGGACCACAGAAAACTCACTTCCCTTCCCCGTAATTGTTTATATTCTGCTATCCTTTTTCTTTCTTGCCTGCTAAGATTATGTAGAGACAGAGACTGCCTTTCATTTTATTTATATCATGTTTATACAGAAGGAAGTATATATTGTCTGGATGTCTGAGTACTCAAGCACTACAGTTGTGCTGCTAACAATTACAAAAACATTATTAATAAATCATAGATACCATGGCAAATGTCAACTCACTGAAAATAGCTTTGCAATATTTGTCATATAAGCAAGGCCATCCATCTCAGGGTTTATTGATTTTTTTTTTTCTTATAATATTGCATTAAACATTTCCTGAAATCAGACAATTTTTGGCCAACTTCCTTTTTCTATTCCCTTTACCTAATAAAAGAAATATGCAGAAATATGTTTTATTATTAAAGAAATCATTTCAAAATACAGTTATACTGAGATTCCATACAGGGAATTGCTGTTAGTATGTTAAATTGCAATAAACAAGTTAATTGTCATATTTCAGTGTCAATGCAGTTTCACTCTATCTAAATTTATGGACCTTAGAGGTGAAAGAAGTTGATTTCGATGACACTAAAGTATACTTGGGTTTCTTATTAGGCAGGTTATTATGAATGTATGTAATTTGATATGGAATTATACACAATGTAAGTCCAGAAAAGAAGTCGAATCAAATCAAATAGGCAATTTTTGTGAAGATAAAGTATTTTTATGCCATGTTGGCAACCATGTTAATGAATTAGAGGATAAATGTATAAATCCTAACTACTCCTTGTACATATTTATACCACACAGCTGGGAGGCTAAGAACACAGAAGCAGCATAACTAAATAACAGAGTAACCAGAACAGTAACAGGATGTTATCAGGACATTGCTTCTGCTTTAATTGGTCTTCTTTTACTAACTTGGAAGTGAGGCCACACCTACAGGATTATAGCACAGTCAGACATCAACAAATATCCCTCACTTTGGTGCACTACAGAGTTTGCACATGAGCACAGGCCAGCACAAGAATGGGCATTTCCAGCAAGATCCACTGTGCTTTCTAGACTTAGCAAAAGAAATGGTTTTGCTGGGCTGTTGCTATGGAGTACTGGCTTAATAACACAGAGTGACATTTACTAACACTTCCCAGTGTTTATCAAAAGAAAAATCAAAACTGTTGCCTTTTATACTTGCTTGTTCTTGTCTGCTGAAATGCTCCACAGAGAGTAATGCAAAGTGTCTGTAGAAATTCAGGCACTTGTTAATAGGTCCCTTTAACCAACTGCATCGTTTCAGACCAAAGATCTTTCATAATCTACTGCCATTTCCTGTGCTGTAATTATAAATCTTACATCTTAACACAACCTACTGCTCCAGCTCTCTCTCTCTCTCTCTCTTTTTTTTTTTTTTTTTTTTTTTTTACTAGATGTTTTTCAGAATTTAGTTTTCAGGAATATGTCAGCATCCATGAACCAGATTTTTCACCTTGCATAAAGTTCTGTAGGTACAGGATGTTTTCTGTGGCACAAATTGCTGGGAGCCTTAGATTTGTCCTGGGAGTTGGTTACCTAACTGTCCTTTGTGCCTTAGAAAATATCCCGTGGGGCCCCATATTTATTTTTCTAACTATTTAGAACACTTTGGACCTGAGCCAGCAAGCTTCTTTAAGAGGCACTCAACCAGTTTCTTCATGTAAATTGCAAACGTCTTTAAATACGTGAAAAGTAAAATACATGAAAGTAAAGAAAATAGTTTCCTCTGGACCAGCCACAATCCCCTCTGAATTAAAAATAAAAAATAAAATAAAAATAATCCAACCAGAAATAGAAGACCGCTAATTATTTTTATAATGTTATCATTTTCAACAGTACCTTGCATGTGAAAACCCAAAGCACTACAATGAACTCGTGATTCCTCTACGACTCTGTGATCAATAAAAATTATATGGGTTTTATATTTTGGAAACACAGTTACAATTAATGAAGTCCAGAGAAGGGGAAGAGGAAGTGTACAGAATACTGACCAAAGTGGATGAATGGGTGCTCTCACAGTACAATGTTGATAAAGTCAGTAAGAGCAAAAACGAGTTTCGTGGTAAGGTGGAAAAAAGTTTAATTTCTGTTTAATGTACATCGCTTCTCACAAACCCAGACAAACTGGCAACTAGCGTGAGGAAAGGACTAGACAAAATCACCAGATGAATTAGAAGGCTGATGGATAAACCAAAGAAATCACCTTCTCCCTTCACTGGATGTGCATCCAGTCACCCACAGTATCTCAAGACTGTTGCAAATTGGGGGAGAGTGAAACAAAAGAGAAAAAAAAAAAAAAAAAGCGAGAGAGAAAAGTAGTTTTACAGAGAGAGACTGAAAATACTAATACTGGTTTTCTTCAAAGGAAACAAGCAGAAGAATGACAATAAAAGGAGAGTCCATTCTAAGTCCTTTTAATCTTACCCATGTCTACACACTAGTGGCATCAGGGTTGTAAAGGTCAATGAGAATAACAGATAAGAAGAAAGAAGAAAACTTTATGCTTATGGTCTTAAACTGAGGCATCAGGGATTATGTAGGGAGCTACATGTGGCCTCCAACTAACTCCCATATATTGTTTTGTGTCTTCCCCTAGTGCTGGCCATGGTTAGATAGAGGACAGCATACAAGCCCAGTCTAGTAGGGCAGTTTCTTTGTTCCTTTATCTACTGGACACATTCTATGAAAATGTGAAAATGGACAGGATTCCCAAACCTATTAACTAGAGTCCTTAAAAGGAGGAAATTGCAATTACTACACTACTCAAGTCTGACTTTCATTCCTGAAAACCGGAATGTGAAAGTCATTCATAATGCATTCTGCTTCCATGTTCAGCACAGTCACTCCTTCTAGCTCTTTATCTCCAAGTTGCCTTGGATAAAACCTGCAGGAACTAAAAATAACAGCATTAGCTCATCACCACATTCTGGTCAATGAGTTGAGTAATGCAGACCTTATGAAACTGTACGTTTAGAGCTCTTTCAGACAAGCTGCATAACACAAGCCATTAAACATAACTCTATTGATCTAATTTCATTATTTTCAGCAGACTGGAGTTTAGAAATTATGAGCCTTCCTAATGAATACCAACCACAAGAAAAAAAGGCTACAATTTATTATATCTTACTTGAAAACGCCTAAAATGAGATGTTTGTCATTATGGATAAGGGTTTACTGCAATATAAGTCTATGTTACTGCAAAATACTCATAACCTATTTTTTTTTCAAAGAACCATTATGAAGAAAATTGATTAATTCCTTCATGCTAATACCTGACTGCTTTCTAGTGATAGGGTTAGAAAATTTTATCTTCCTGGAAACATATAAAGGGCGGTAAGTTTAACAGAATATTATGTCCGCATTTGTTTATTGAAATAGAAAAGAGGACTTTTTAATGTTGTTATTAACTAAGCTGTTTTTTCAGTACAGGTGGAGAGAACTAGCCATACAAAGCAAATACTTCCTTGCCACACAACAGCGGTATTTCTTCTTGGCAACAAGGGCCTCATGGGCTCTCCTTCCTTAGCCACGGATGTTGGCTGGGATGCACCTAATCTGCCTCTTATCCATGCCAAATATCATGACTTTCATTGAATTCCCACTGAGAATGAGTACAGATTTTACAAAAGCAAGACCTACCAACCTCTTTGGGATTCACCATGGCAGCCAGACTTGCCTGATACATTTAGGACTTGTTGACTATTCTGTCACTTGATTATTGTAGCTTCATGGGTCATATTCCAGCTTCAGTTAGAGACAAACCTGAAACTCTGAATTCTATTCATTTCACATTGACAGCAATGTAACAGAATTTGGCTTTGATATGATGGAAGAGGAGCAAGTAGCAGTGCTTACATGTATCTTCAACACTGAAATATATGTATTTTTATGACAAAGTTTGTTTTTATTCTGTGCTTTAGAGCAACATATGAGGTTAATTTGTGCTATTTTCTCCAAAGGCCGTACCCAGCTGACATGATGTAACAGTAGAAGTAAGATCCTGGCACGACTGAAGTTGGCACAAAGATATTTACATTACTGCTCTTTGGAAACCTGTCTATCAAATTTGACTTATACCTGGGTGCAGCACACCTGTCTGAAGATGCAATATGTGGTAGGTGTTCTGCTCCGTATCTTGAGTGCCAGGCAGGGCATAGCATCATTCAGATTTGAACCTTGTCACTGATTAATAGTTCTATTACACACAAGTAATGTCCCTACTCTTAAAGCAATTTATCATAATTAAATCATATTGCAGAATAGATAATAGACATTATATCTGCCCTGAGATAAGTCTATGTATATGCATCTACTCATTAAGACACACACATGTTAAGCAGCAAATCAGCCCTAAATTCCATGGCCAGGTTTCACAGAGAGTGCAAGAGATTTATTTCAATTTATTTTCTTACTGAGGGAAGAAAAATTTGCCATTTCCCATCTCCTTAAAAAAATAGAAAATTATATATATATATATATATATATATATATACTATTTTGTTAGAATCATTTCAAAAGTGCTTCAGTGTGAAAATACAACCGGCTGTCTTGCTCATGTGGACTGAAGTCTTGGAGGGATCCTATTGAGACTAAGCGAATGTGCCCTCTGACATTTGCACAATAGTGACAGAATTTATAGTTAAGTGGGTTACAGCCCCTAACCAAACTATCTTTGATTGCTGGCAGTAAGTATTTTTGGAAAATGACCTTCATGAAATCACAAAAAAATATAGGTTGAAAGGCATCCAGGGAGGCCCTCTAGCCCAACCCATCAGCACAAAGTATGGCCTAATTCAAAGTCAGAAACAATTTTAAACTCAAATAATAAATTATATGTTTTATTATATGTTTATATATTTTGTCCAGCCAAGTCCTGAGTATCTTCAGAAATGGAGATTTCAGAGTTTCTCCAGGGGCCTGTTCCAGTGCAATAAACTTGTGTATGTTCAGCATAGATTTCTCTAAGGATGTTCACTCAGCCTTTATCTATCATGGGTCATACTTCCCTCCCTGCATTTTTGCTACAAGACTCAGGACATTGGGAGACCTGCAAGCAGATCTTGCCAACAAAGACCAAAAAAGATATTCAGATATTCATGATTCTGAGAGCTACATTCTCTTGTAGCTCTCAGAATCGCTTTATAAAGGGAGATATAAAAACAATAGGAAGGGAGGAGGCTTTTTTGTTTGTTTGTTTGTTTAATTATTGTTCATAATTCATAGATCCTGTTTGGCATGGCTAAATAGCTCAATGTCTTCAACATTACTCAGCATAAACACTTGGCTCTGCATTGTTGTTCCTGGTTCAAAACAGAATTGTTAACATGAGAGATGAAATTATAGGCATCATAAATGTATCTTGGTTTAGTCTGGGTTACAGTACTAATGTTTATTTTAGACCATTTAGATTGCGTTGATTTTGGTTTCAAGGAACCCTTGAGGGCAGAAAAAAAAATAAAGTCTTGTACCCTACTATGCAGAAATATTAAATCCCAATTATATTTTTCACTGCTCAGCTTCATTGGATGGAGGATAGAGCTCTCTTTTCTTGACACAATTGTGAAGGAACCACCTCTAGAGGACAGACTAAAATGAGCTGTTGGTGTAAACCAGTGGGAAACAAAACTGTAATATACCAGAGAAGAGTGTCTCAAGTCTCTGACCTAATTTTGAGCTGAGCAGATTACACACCATTCACAGATCAAGACTGTGCTGAAACAAACAGTCTAGCCCTGAACATTGCATTTTTCAGAATTCAGTCTAATGAATTCTTTCACTATAGGGCCAACGAATAGTAATAGACGTGAGAATATGACTTGTTTTGCATTTCCCCATGCAAAGGAATTTTAAACTACCAAAAATATATATTACAAGCCAAATTTTATCCTGATGGGAATTGAAATGAATGACTTAGGATCCTCTCCGAAAGAGACATGATAATGCAAAAGTTGACATTTTTCACTGCAGCAGATCAGCACAGTAAACTATTGTGGTATGTACCACTGAGCTGAGAAAATGGCAAATTTTAGCAGGCTTTATCTCTAAAGCATAAGATGATCCACATGATTGGTAACTCGAAATGACAAATAATCTAGTGTGCTTTCACAATAAACTTAATAATGTGATTTCTCTAGAATTACATGGACATTTTAAATCTTAGTAACAATATCTGTGAAGTTTAAGAACCTTTTACAGGCCCTTCATTGAGATAAAAGCTGAATCTCAAGATTTTTTTTTAAATGTATGTTCCAAATTAATGTAGATTTTTCTTCAGCAGTAATGAGTGAATCTACACTGTATCAACCTAGTGAGCAAAATGGTTTAATTGCCTATGACATTTTCAGCTTTGTTAAATGTTCTGAAGGTGCTGAAACACTTCTCACAGAATCAAACTGAAGATAATGTCATGAACAACATGCAAGAAATCTACTCAGGTTTAGTTATCAGGGATATACATGTATGCAATAGAAAAAAAAGGAACAGCACAAACAGCAAATATTGAATCTCTGTGAGAGTACAGTTTGTCTCCTGGGACAAATGATCCATGTTGTTCCAAAAAAAAGAAGGAAAAAAGAAATAAAAATCATTTCATTTCTGAATAAGAGAGGCTGCAGTATTTTGAAGAACACTTTCTTTATTTAAAAGCACAGTTCAACCTTTTTTTCTTGGTCCAACTCAATAATACTCCTATGGTGAGCTGAAGTGCTTTTCAAAAGCATAGTATGAAAAGGGTTGGAAAATAGAATTTTCAATAATAATTGATATTTCTCATCACTTTACCAAAAAAAAAAAAAAAATTAAAAAAAATCTGCCTCACTCTGTAGAAAATTAAGTTTTGTTTTTCAAATGCAAAGATGTACTGCAGTTGCACTAAACAGTATTTTCAGAATAGCAGCCTCCAGGGCTCTTGTTCAGGTAAGGAAATAAAATTTAAAAAGAAATAGAATGGTAAAGATATTTCCAGAGATAGGAAATCTCGGGATAATAGGACATGAAACTTCACCAATGTTCTGTTGCTCAATTTCAAGCAGTGACAGATTATTATTTTTTTCTATTAAAGTGTAAAAATAACATAAATTTCTTACGTTATCTATCCTTAAGGAACTGAAAAAAAAAACTTCTATCTCAATGTGGTTATCTTTGGACAACCAGATCAGATTGCCTGGGAGGCCAAAGGGATTATACAGCATGGGAAAATCTCACTTAACTTGTTGAAATCTCAGAGATTACTAAAAACATGATGTTTGGTTTTACTTCGGTTTTATCACTAAGATGTCTTTGTCACACACGACAAAGTTTTAGCAAGCACGTTGACTTCATTTTAGTTTATTTTCAGGCAGGTATCAGAACACGACAAAACTGAACATTAACATGTTTTGGGAAGAATCAGATATTTTAATGAACTGCAGTTTGGATTGTTGAGGGTACTCTCAGGAGGGACCTGAGATACCAAGCCACAGTATTACATGGCTTGATATCGAATACCTATTAAAGGTAACACCTTTAGAAAATTCAGTAGGTATACATTTTATTATAGAAGCAATAGAGGAGCAGTTGAAAGCAAATCAATCTCTTTAGCAGCATGCAATAGTTAATGGGCTACAAAATTTATTTTTTGACATAGTAGAATTATTCTCACATTACTGAGAGTACGCAGGGTCTACAATTCACAGCATAACAGCTGTTACATTTTTTTTTTAATAGACTTTCATCCTCCTAACATATGAATCGTCTCCAGGAGATCTTTAAAACTGGTATGACTCACACTTTTAATGGGCAAAAATATTTCAATAATGTAATTGTTTCAAAGTTTTATTTTAAATGGAAAAACTCTCATGGACACATCAAGGAGAACACGGTAACAATCAGGAGCTTCAGCTCATATTTCAGTTCTTTATTATGTATTTTGCCTTCTCAATAATTGTATTTTCCAGAAAATATGTCATGGAGTTCATATTATCATCATGTGAATCTATTCAACGAACAACTATTTTGTTGATACAACCTCCACCCAAGCAGTTTTTGTTTGTTTGTTCATTTTTAAGTACCCCACTTCTTCCTCATCCTTGACCTTCTGGAAAAAGCATGTGCATTTCTAGCCTCTGAAAATATTGGAAGGAAGATGGGATGGTTAAAAGCAGTGGTGAATGACTGTAAGAACCCTTGGCTAGCTCTGCCATTGACTTTTTTGACAAATCACTATTCATTTGTGTCTCAGTTTCTCATTTACCAAGTGGAAAAAATGATCCTTGTTGTCCCTTTCCTATTTTTTTCATTTTCTTTCACACTGTAATCCTCTTCGGGTAAGAAGCTACTATTTGCAAACTGTATGTACAGAGCCTAAAATCTCCAATTCAGAATACAACTCATGACTATGGGTTGCATTTGTGTTCAAATTAACATTTTCAAGCAGATGCTTAGAAAGATTTTTTTTCTTTTTCTCAGATGGAAATCAGTGCAAATCACCACCATGCTAGTTCTCATCTTCCTGCTGTGTACTTGCCTTTATTAAGGATAAACCTGGCTCTTGAGCGCTTCACCAATTCTCTAGTGGATTTCCACAAATACCAACTCCATCTAAACAATGGATTAATTAACACGGCTCTTTGATTCAAAATGTCATGTATGAAAAATAGATGGTCACTCCATGTGCTTCATTCCTGCTATTCTGATGCAAAATATGTGACAGAAAATAATCATATGCTGTTTGCAAGGGTATCCAAAGAGTTTGATAATGACAATTAGGGAGAGAATCAGTGTAGGATAGTAGAAGAAAGCACAATAATAGCAATGCTCAGTGTTATCCAGACAAGGAAACAGAAGTATTGCACACTTCATTGATCTTGAATTACATAAAAAAGTATCCACATTAATCTCCATTTCTACAGCAACATTAAAAGATAGGACGGTAGACAATATCTAGAATGAAATCAATCCTGCATGCAGAAAGATCCCAACACACCTATGCTCACACCTGTTTCATTTTCAGTCCACAGAAGTATAGGAAAGCAATGCTGAGTAAACTCATGAAAGCTACTAATTCGGGCTGACCCTCTGCCATTTGGCAGAGTTTTGGTCCAAACCTGAATTTCAGAGATACTGGCATCACTCCAACCAGAGTCCTCAAGTTCTAAACCTGGCTTTCTATTTCTGGGGTTTCAGTACCCTAGTATTTTCCATTCTGTGCACACTAATTAATTAATTGTTTCCATTTTCAATCTCTGAAGCTGCCGATAGGCTGAAGGGTTTCAGCAGATAACTAAGCTGTAATCGTATTTGCCACAGACAGAAGTGCCCAAGCAGTCCTTACATTAACATAATTTCCTCAGATGACGACTAGAATTCATCTACATTAGCCTCTCACAACTGTTTGTTAGTAGGAATTGAACACTCTCCAGAGCCTCCTCCATTCTGTGTGTTGGCTCCTACAGTTCCTAATGCTACTGCCCAAATGAATATGCTCTACTTTTTGCTGACTTTTCATCTGCAGGGCTATCACACAAACAATACATGTTAAATGTTTTACAGAGCTAAATTATCTAAATATAGAAATTAATACAGAACAGCATAAGGCAAAATGAAGAATTAAACATGATTAAAGTGGATAGATATATTTTACTAAGAAGTTTGGAAACAAATTAAAGATTGAAAAGCCATTTGTAAACAGCAGTGATGTTCCAGACATTGTAAGCACTGTGGCAAGACAAAAGACCATCAAACAGATCAGAGATGACAGAAAAGAGTAAAAACATTTATATAGGACTGAAGGGACTTGAAGAGAAGTGTCATTCCATAGAACACACCATGAAATGTTTGCACTTCCTTATGTGGATGAGAAAAAGAGAAGGCAAGCGTAGAGTTACAGGAAGATTACAAAATACCGATGTCTGAAAGTTCAACCATCAACTACTATAACGTTAAAGTCCAGGGAGGATGAGAAATCTTCAGTGTCATTTCTTGGATACTGTACAATACTATACCATTTCTTAACTGACTAATTCACAAATGCAACTAAACAGAGGAGGGAATTAAAACATACATAAACCTGAAGAAAATATGTAGAAGGGAAAATGTTCACTCTTACTGTTTCAATTGGTAAACAGCTATCACTGTACTTCCAAAATACTTTAATTTCTAGTTTACTCCCTCCCTTCGGATGGATTTCCATTTCTTATTTTAACTTCTTTCTTACTACTAAGAGAAATGTAATATCCTGGATTTGGAGGAAAAAAAGCACAGACATTTGCTGAGATTAAACTATATAAATAGCATAGAATGCAGATGCAGGAGAATGTACCAAATTAATGACAAAAAAAGGATATCTCCTAGTATGCTTTTGTAGTAATGCAATATTGTAAACACAACGGGAAAGTGAGTCTCACACACTCAACATATGATTCCAACCTTTATTTTTCCTTTTACGAATTAAATGCAGCTAGGGCATACTGTAACACTAAGCTCAGATGTAGAAAAGATCTTACAATAAGAGGGATAATATTTATTGCTAGTTCACCAAGTGATAAGACGAGGGGAAATGGCTTCAAGTTGCGCCAGGGCTGGGGGTTAGGTTGGATATTAGAAGAAATTTTGTTACTGAACAGGTGTGGCATTATTAGAACACACTGCCCAGGGAAGTCACCGTCCTTGGAGGTCTTTAAGAAAAGTGTAGATTTAGAACTTAGTAGCATGGTGGGATGGACTTGTCAGTACTAGGTTAAAGGTTGGACTAGATGATCTTGGAGGTCTTTTCCAACCTGAATGATTTGATGATTCACCCTTTCAAAGAGCTAGGTTTGCATGACAGTGGCCTTGGAAGTCAGTTCTCTCCCCAAAAACTGTGACCTTTCCAACTTTGGTGTGACTAACAGTTACACCTCAGAGGGCTGTATTTATCTTCACTTGTATCTTCCAGCACTTCTGATGATTCTTTCAGGGAATCAGTTTGCATATGGAGCTCTATAAAACAGCAAAAATGGTGAGTCTGGACATTTTCAAGGCCACCGTATCAATTGGTCAGTTAACGTGAGCAACTAGAGTGCTTTGATGCCCCAAAGGGAAAAAAAAAAAAAAAAAAAAGCAGTAACAGAATGAACGCAGACCATGTTTCAGGGTGTTTTATGCATCCATTCAGCTTTGGTAAAGAACGAAGTTTGTGAAAAGTAGTGGGTACACCTCATTTCATACAGAAAACAGTTACTGCAACTGATGTATTTCTGCTGCACTAAAAATATCTCGATGAGAGATAAGAGAGGTGCTAGAACAACCAGATGGCCCTTGCTTATATTTATAACATTCATGTCTGGTGATAAACTATATGAAACATACTAAAAGACTAAGAAATGCTTGCAATATAGTAAGGAATAAAAGTTTAAAAGTAATTGTTTAAATTTATAAAGTGATTTCAGCTTATACTTTAAGAGATTATCATAGACAGTCTAGAAGGTGTTTGTAACTTGCAGAACGCTAGGCTCATGTAAACAGAAATGAGCCAAACTCAGACCCTCATTCTAGGTATATTCATAATCACACATAACCAGTGCCATAAAATAGTTCCTAAATTAGAAAAGGATAATGTTTTTCAGAATCAAGGTTTATTCAGGACCACTTGCCCTCTGGTGCACCTAAGAAAAATATTATGTTTAAATTTACCAAATAAAATCTCTCTTTGAGTCTTGGTATTGCTCCTACAGTGCTTAAGGTACTTGGTTCACATGCTGTGAGGTTTTCTTTGTTTATCCTTCTACCATCTGGGTGATTAGCACACATAAACCCCATTAAAAACAAGAAGTTCTTCAGGTTCACTTGTAAACTAAAAATACTAAATACCAACGACAGATCTTGCTGAAGGGATCCCAGATCCTTATCCAAGGCAGACAGACTTGTTGTCCCTCATTAGCACCACTTCCCTTTGGAGTAAAGAAGTAACTCTTGTGAACAGCTTTGTCTTTAAAACAATAGTACCAATAATCATTTTGACTAAATCAATAATACCTGTAAGGCAAGTATATACATCCAAGCCTGTTACCCTTTCCTTGCCATGAGAACTCCAGTCAAAAGAATGATTAAACTCATTGGAAACTAAAGTCAGATAAACCACACCCTAACAAGTGCCTTGTTTTCCTACATTTGGTCTAAAAATCTCTGGATGACCACAGCACAGACTGGGAGGGGGGCAATCTGCTGTTGGTGGTCAGACCGGTGCCACAGAGGGAACCACACAACCTCCCACGTCTTACCGGGAATTCCTCAGGTTATAGCCATCACTATCTGACAGTGGAGTCCCATTTCTGCTTCTAGATGTGTGACTTCCAACAAAATGACTCTGCTACACCTCAGTGAAACAGAGGCAGTGACGTGACTGCTTCAGACCACTAAGGTTCAGTCGATCTCCATTAGTGTCCTCATTTCCACCCTTTTTCTTTTCTCTTCTCATTTTCCACAACACTGCAGTCCACTCCTCATCCCTTCAAACTCTGCCTCACCTCCTTCACTCCTGCTTTCGTTTGGGCTAAACTTGCTGCTCCCTTCGCAGGCCCCATGTCAGCAGGAGAGCCCCCGACTCCCATTCTTGCAGCTCCTGTTTCTCCTTCTACCTGTTCAGACTGATGTCAGCTGCCACCTCTGAACTTCTCCCTTCACTCCAGGCTCGGAATTCAGCTTAAAATCCAACTCAGGCGCTTCACTCGAAGCAGCCCTCTCCAAAATCCTCCCTGAGCCATTCCCGACCCAGCTCAACACCATCGCTCTCCCTCTGCCCTTCACCGCTGCCACCTGTCCGCCCTGTCAAGGAACCCTTTTCCCTCACGACTCCGCTCCCTTGTGCCAACAGCTGATCTGGGCAGCCGGAGCCTTTTAATACTGCCTCGTCTGAGCAGAGGGACTCGCTTGAGGGAACCCCCCAAGGGCCCCAACCCGTGCGCCTCTCCCCGCCGCCTCCCCTCAGGCCTCGGCCGGCAGGAGGAAGCGCGGCGCCTCCCGCCCGAGGCCACCGCCGGGAAGCGCCGGGGGCCCGGCGGCCGCCACCCTCCCGCTCCGGGCGCTGGGCGGGCGGCGGCGGCTCCGCTCCGCCCCGCTGCGGGGGCCGCCCGCGCCGGCAGAGGCGGCTCCGTTCGCCGCTGTGACGCCGGCGGCGCTGGAACACCTGGAGGGGCGGCGGCGGCGCCTCCGGCTCGGCCCTGCCCTGCCCTGCCCTGCCCTCCGCTGCTCGGCCGCGGGCAAGGTGAGTGCCGGGAGCGGGGACCCGTGCCGGAGCCTGGACGGGGGGAGCGGGCTCCGCTCCGCCGGCGGCTGCCGCGGCCGGGCTCGGGCAGCGGCGGGGCCGCGGGTGGGGGGAAGGAGGCGGCGCGGTCGGCGGGCCCGAGGCGTCCGGTGCCTGGCAGGGCTCGGCGGAGGGGCCTCCGGGGGTGAAACGGGAGAGGCGCAAGATGGCATCTGCCCGTCCTCGCCGCCCTTCCCTCCCTCCCTCCTGCCGGCGGCTGTCTCGCCATGATTGCTGCACGCATCCGCTGCTGCCTGCCGGCCGCCCTCCCTCCCTCCCTCCCGGGCATCCTCTCTGGCCGCGGGCCCGCAGGGAGCGGGGAGGAGGGGGGAGGGCGGCCCCGCCGGGCCCTCACCTGCCGGCCGGCCGCGGTGGGCCCTCGTGCCTCGTACCAGCTGCCGAGGCGAATGAAATGGGAATTAAAAGGAAAAATACATGTATATATGTGCTTCTGGTTCTACACCTCTGTTTTGGAAAAGGTTGATCTTGGTAATCGGATTTGACCTGCATCCATCTATACCTGGCTCCTGAGTGTTGGTCACCGGGTGCATTGTTCTGGAAGACAGAGAAGGAAGAAAGAACACTACTCGCAGTGGTAGCGCTTAGTAGGAGGAAAGGATGAAGGGCACTGTGCTCTTTTATTGCCAGCGCTGTGTACACGTTCAGCACCAAATGTAAATAATCTCCTGTTCCGTGGTGCTGTGCCCTGTGCTGGCACCCCAAGGTCCTGCATGGATCCTCCTCAAGCACGCCTTCAGTTCACCTTGGGGGATCCAGGTCTAGTTCCTAAACGTGGAACCGTACCAGATAATCTTAGGGATACATCAGTTGTCCCCCTGCCCCCAGTTTTCACCATGGATGTTCTGGAAGGTTGGCGTTGGCGTTTCCTTCTGTTTGGCACTCTACCCACACGCCCTGCTTTAAACCAAGGCAGTAGTTTATTTCTGGGAAGCACCTGTTTGTTTTTTGTTTTGTTTTGCTTGCGTTTCGTTCTGTTATCCTCCTCCTTTCAGTTTTGGGATAGTCAAAGGGTTTTATTTAATTTGCGTCTCAGAAGGTGGCTGTGACCCTTGTTCTTGAGGAAACTTCTTGGGAGTAAGCTGCTCACGTCTAGCAAGGACATTGTTGAAAAGAAAAATGTATGTTTGGTTGCTTTGCCAAAGTGTTGAGCAGAGAAAATGGTAGGCAGAGTTTTGGAGTCTGTAGTGTCGTTGGCTTTGGGTATGGACTTTCACCTATTTTTTTGTTGTTTTTTCCTGGTAACCAACTCTTTTTTCAACTCTGTCCATGCAGGGTTCCCAGGGAGTGAGTAGAAATGTTGCTTGCTAGTGCTGTCTTCCTCGCAGTGATCTAGGAGTTGCACTTCTTGATGGTGCTTAGCTTAAAGTCTGGGAACAACATCTCATTGTCATTGGGACAGTAGCATTTTGAATGAGCTATTCAAATAGCATAGCCTATTGGTTTAACCTGAGTGACTTTATGATTTAAGATTTGTGTTAATACCACCGCAAAAGGAATTTAGCGTAAAGCCACGGAGGTCTCTGGTGTAGTAAACTGTCATAACTGGTAAAACCAGTCAGGTTTTTCCCATAGCAATTTCTCCTAGAAGATGGTGTGGCAATTAAATGCTGCCAAACGTTGGTCTAAAGTTCCCCTACTGTTTAAACTTCATGAGTGAAACATGTTTACTTCCAGAATGGTTTGAACAACAATAAAGTCAAAAGTTAGATCCTGGCAATTGGAATTTGCTTTTTAATTGAGAAAGGATTGGTTTTATGTAAAGGTGATTTTCTCCATTCTTTTTATAAGAGCTAAGATTTAAATAGATATACAGCTGAAGGTTGTAAGTTCAAAAATCAGTTATGACTGTATAGAAGGGAAGAGTTCTTGAACTTTTTATTTACTTGCTTTTGACAAGATTTTTACCATTGTTGGAGTGAGGTAAGGAGTCACTTAGTGCAAAGTAAAATTCCTGCTGAACACTATTGCAGGGCTTAGTAGAGTCTCAAGCCAACCAGTCTTGCCTGTTCTGCTGTGTACACTTTACAGGGCTGCTAAATTGTTCTGATGAATTCTCAAGTAACCTTTTCTGGAAAAGCTGAATAATAATAGCTCTTTTCACTCTTAAGCTAGTGTTGAAAGCTGTTGGTATGAGTTGGCAGAAAAATGTGCTAATATCTCAGCTAACAGTGTCTAGAAATGTCCTCAAAGACTCTTCTTAATACTTTTTTTCAAAATCTTCTCCAAGTGTTGCTGTGAAGCAGTTGGTTCTTCAGGATGTTTTGCCATTGCTCAACTGTAAAATCACTCTACAGACAAAATTATACCACATGATGCAGAAGCATTAAAAATACAAAAGCCTGGAGAGTGAAGAATGTTAAACAAAGAGCCAAGCAGTCAGGAACAGTAGAAACCTTTGACCTTTTATGTGTTGCTAGTAATAGTCTCACAGTAGCTTTTCCTGCGGCTATTGTTAGCTGTGGCAAAACGAGGGGCATTTTGGCCGGTTATGCAATCACTTACGTCAACCTTGGGAACTGCCTGTTCCAAGTCACTGAAACAGTGCTCAGGTCTGTCATGCGAGCAGCTTCATAGGGATCACCGCTGCTCAGGGAACAGTCAGCTGGTGTGCCAGGGTCTGAGAAGTTCCTGCTTCTGTGGCTGAGGAGCAGAGGTTGCATGTGGACTGTGCATCTATCGAGAATATGCAGCCTGTATTGATCGCGTTGACTCAATGTGCAGTGAAAGAAGATCACCCTGTATTGCTGTTTCTGTGCATGCTGAAACTGTTTCGTTAATCAAATTTCTTACCCATGGATGTGAAATGATCTCCTGAGGGATTCTAGAGAAAATTATTTTCCCTGTTCCCTCCCCCTGCATTGTTCCCCCTCAGGTATAACAGCGTTGCTTCCTGGCTTCTGCACAGATGAGAAGGGAGGCAGACTCTTGAGTGTTGACTGTGTCAACAAATAGGGTATCAAAATAAGAGAGAGATTGGTTTGAACTTTATAACCATTTTTATAAACCACATTTATGACAACGTAAATGTGAAAATGATTTCATGAGTATTTGTACATCCACTGCTTTTTTCTTCCATTCTGCAAGGGGAAGCGTTCCTAAGATTAAGACTAGACTGATTATGGATAAAAAGTGTCACACAAACCATCTTCCTATTGTCTTTTATAATCTGTGCACAGCAGGTGTTCCATATGGCACTTTCCTTAATAGTATTTGGCTACTAAGTTTAAAAATACCATTTTGAAGCTGGAAGAACAAATGTGTATTACAAAACAATTTGATAGTCATTTCGGAGAAATGAAGCGAGTCTGCATTTAGAGTGAAATTAAATCCTGGATTGTATATATCCCCAGTTTTGCTCATTTGCAGAGAGAGATTAGACCCATCACTCAACTTCTTTTGTAAGACAGATACAGTACTTATTTACAATACCTATTCCTTCCTAAGGACATTTGCTTGGTGTTCTTCACATATATAAATGGAAAACTAGTAGCTGAGTGAAAGCTGTTACGTAAGGACAAACTAATACTATGTGCTGTTCTTAAATTATTTCACAGTCACCTGCTGAAATTCAGTATTACATGAAAAAGCAGCCTAAAATTAGTTTTGCCTGTGTTTAAATACGTGTCTTTGTGTATATAAATAGTGAAGTTCTGCATGCAGTTTATTGAGAAAGGACTATCATTTGCTTGTTAATCTGCCTACTGTGAGTTTACCAGCATTTATTTGAAATATTTTGTTCTGAGACTACATGTACTGTGTTATGACTACATGTTCCATTCCCATCAGTAGTCTTGAGATAAACCACTGTTTATAAGAATTTGTAATTCAACTGTTTGAAAAACAGCTCAAAGTTTCATTTCAGTGTATTTTATGTTCTTGCAGGACAAGATCGCTTTGCCTTTAAGTTTATCACTTTGGGATAATTTGGCAGACATATAGTGCCCAATATACACCAAATTGTTTTTTGAAGAGGAATACTAACAGCTGATTTCATCCTTGTACTTGCATGGGAGCAAAAATAGTTTTTAAAAAAACTTGATGACATAGTGCCAAATTTCCACATCTTCATGTTGGCTAAAACTTAACCTCTAGCAACTCAGATATTGAAAACTGGTGCAGCCCAGATGGATTTATACTCAAGTTCTGGGTGTAAGTGTATAGTAAACTTCTATTGTGCAAATTTGCTGTATTTATCTGCCACTGCCTTCTATTAACTTGTACACAGTGGGAATAGAAAAATAAAAGACTCAAAATGATAATAAAAGAAATGGGACCCTGGCTATCGTCCTCTGTTTTGACTGCATCAGAAAATTAAGCAATTTCCTATGTTAATTGTGTATTCTGCAGTAATTATTCCACACTAGAAACATAATAATTGCTTTTGGAATAAAGCAGCTTGTACAGTACTCTCTGCAGTAGCTATTGGTCATCTGCCCTGTGGAGAGAGTATTAACAACGAGTTTAAAACCGAGTGAAAGACAGATCATTTTATACTTAATGACAATAGTGCTGCTCATTTTGTTGGGTGTTCTGTTCACAGACAGGTCACTAGTTAATGCTACTAAATGCCAGAAAGAACACCCCAAGCCTCCAGATTTCTCCATACCTTGTGCATAGTTTCTAATGGTGCAAGTCTTTAATCACACGATCTTAGTCATTCAAGATGCCTGCTTGTATTGCTGTGCCTTGTTCTCCCTGCAATTGATCAGCCTGAAAAAGAAGGCAAAGAGAGCGTGATACTGGCTCAAACTGGAAAACAGACTCCAATTTCTCTGATACTTTTGTTGTTTTCAGTTCACAGTTGTTGGTTCATTTTCCTTTGCATGTCTAGTTTTGTTGTTAGTGTTTCTTTTCTTGATGCTTTAAAAGATCAAGACAAACAAATAAATGGAATGGAATAAATGAAGTTTTTGCTGGGATCTTTCGTAAACCTTGATAGACCAGCAAACCTTCTGTTGGCTGCCTTTGTAGAGGTTTAGTGTTGAGAGACTTGTATGGTAATTTGGGCACCACAGTTAGATGACTGGGACCAAACAGCACAAATTTCTTTCCCTCTCAGTACCCACCCAGGAGTATGGAAACTGCGAAAGAGATCCCCTTGCTGTATAACCTTCATGTTTCTGTTAAAATTGCATGAAACGTCTTTGTAGGTGTCAGCTCCTGAAATAGGTTGAAAGAGTCATTTTGTTGATGCATCTTCTCCCCTCGTAAGACTGCAATATTTCTACTCCTGGGAAGTTGTGGGTAACATTTAACATCTGTCTTGGGACCAAGGAATAGACAAAAAGTTGTGGTGGATGGAAGGAACTGGTAATGCAGCACTTTCACAACAATTGTTAAACTTTTTCAATTAATAAATAAGTGCATCAGTGTGTAGTCTAACAATGAAAATATGGATATGAAGCTAAGCATGGATGATTCAGCAGGATTAGAACAGCAGTGATGAGCTTTAGAGGAAAAATTAAATCTTGTCATTTGTCATATCAACATAAACTCTAGATTCGTTTTATCTGGATTACAGCAGCACCTATTCATGGAGTTAGATTAGGTATTATACTTGTAAGTCTATGTATAACTGTGATGCTAAGTGCCTATATAGACCCTGGCTTTGGTTGTCAAATGCAAGAAGAGTGAAAATGTGGATAATTCAGATCAATAGACTGCTCTATTCGCTTTTGCTTGTGAAAGGCAAAATGAAACGTGGTTTGAAGCCCTGACTCATTGGGTCTGCATGTTTGTAGAAAGACCATAGGAGATATAACTGTACCTTGCTTGATCTTCCCCTTGCAGTGAGACTGCTTCTTGCTTTGGAGACCCATTTACTTGATTCAGTTTGATCACAGCTTTCTGGCAGTAGAGGAGAGGAGAGAGGTTGTGAGGCAAGAGCTGTTAAAGAGGCACAGATGGCATTGATTCCCTCACCTAAGCACATCACAGATTTTCCTCCCATCAAAGTATTTTACATAAATGAAACTATCACTGTTTTACAGCTCTTTAAAATTCTTTTTTTGTTGTTGTTACCTAGTACCAATGTACTGTTACTGTATTAAGTTTCTTGGAGAATTACTGATTTTAATAAAAACATTTAAGTGAATCAACTGCAGTGCATGATTCTGCCATTTTTATAGTTATAAGTTGTGGCGTTTTTAAGGTGAAGAGAGTTTGAGGACCTTCCAACCACATTAGCTGCTTTGAAAGGACAGTAAACTGCGAGGATAGCGCTAACTATCAGTGAAAATGCAAATCCATCTGTCTCTTTTGATAAACACATTACTTTCCCATCAGGCTTGCTGAATTCTGCTCTGCCTCTCATTCTGTTCCCTTTTGTTGCTTCTGAAGGCATCTCAGAAGAATTCAATTTACTACTTTCCTATGTAACTATGGTAGGTCGTCTTTGGATGCTACATTTTATCTTCAGCATCTATAAAAGCTTTGCAAGGATTTTGGCTTACCTCATCATTCTAAGATGTGATTGGATCAACAGTTTGTTTTAGATATAATTTCCATGGATGAAAGATTCTTGTTTGCCAAGTCCTGCTTTCTTCTATGGGATCTGCTGGCTACTTGTATTAGTGTAATGCTCAGTCAAGAACAGATACTTGAATGAGGGGAAAATATATATTTATTATTATTTTTTTCCAGTAACTAGGAGGGCATTAAGATCAGAATTTCACTCTGCTACATGACACTTGTTATTTTTCTTTTCCAATTAACATTAAATATATCCGAGTGACATTAATACACAGATAATGTTGTTCAGCTCTTGGGAAACCAGACAACTTATGCTGCAACAAACTATAATATAATAAAGCTAAAAAAGAGGAGCAAGGAAGTATGAACGTCATACAGAGGATGAGCTGGAAGGAAAGCCTAGGGAATGCTGGAGTTCTAATCATTCAAAACACCAAGCTAGCATTTTCCTTGTTTGCACAGGAGGATGTTGATGGTGTATTCAAATGGTTTTGGAGGGTGCAGAGAATCAGAGGATTTTTTGTAGTCATGTGGAGTAGAAGTGCATTGGCTAATGAAGATATTCTCTATCAAGCCTCCTTCGAGCATCATGGCTACTAAACGTTCCTGATACGAAAGCAGGGTGAATCAGTATGCCAGAAATATTATCAAGTCCTGTAGCATTTCAGCTATTATGCCTACTTGTGGAAATAATTTGTGGATAAGTAGCCCACAAACCAGATAAACTGCCACAGATGCGAAAGTGCCCTAGCTGGCCATGTGCAGGGCCATCTTGGTTCCAGCATGTCTTGTTAGCTCTGGCGGAGCGCTGATGAGTGCAGCTGTCCTCCTTCTGAAGCCAAATTGAGTCGTGAAACACTGGTTGTATTTCAGGGTCCAGGCCAATGACTGTGCCAGACCCAAGCTGGTTGCATGTAGTCCTGTCTGGTATCTGTCTGCACACAGGGAGGTTTGTCAAACATGGTGCTGAGGCTTCTCAGCTGCTTCTCAGAGGGCCAGACAGGGATTTTCAGGGGGACAGCAGAGCTAATGGGCCCAGCTGGTTCCACGTGGAAATGGATGTCTTAGTGCTGTGATCCATGTCTTCCAGGTAGGCTTGTTATGATAGGGCCAGCTCAGGTTTAAAGCTGAAACTGAGGTAGCATCTGTCTCAAAACACTAGAAAGCATGTGGAGAATTAGCAGTGTGTGGACATACCCAGACAACTTCAGATCCACTGCTACACAGCTATAACCATGGGTTTGTGTACAGTCAGCTGTAGCATGATGCTGTTTTCCGTAGCAGGCTCTACAGCACCTATGTTTGCTGTCTCTTTTTTTTTTTTTCCATATTATCTAGATTATCCCTACCTTTTGTTAGTCAAGATAAAGGCTTATGATAAAGAATGACGCAACATGCACAAGTGATCTCTATGACAAAGCTAATGGAAACTTTCTGATAGAAATGTTTTCCAATGAGGTGGTGGATGCTGTTGTGTTTTTTTTTCAGTCATGTCAGTGTAACATTATTTCTTGAAACATCTTTTAGTCTTAATACAGTGGGAGGAAAAGCGGAACAGGAAAAAAATAATCCTTTCACATCAACTCACCTCTGGCAAATTAAGCTTAGTTTTATATGCAAAATTCTATGATAAAAGGTTAATTTTAAGTTTGACTGCAGTTTTCAGGTCAGGTATTGGTGGGCTTCAGTCAGTGTCATGTGTTTTCTATTGTAGTCAGCTCTGGCAAAGAGCAACTCTTGTTACTTCTGTCCAGGATATTCGGGCGTTATTCTTTGAAAGCATAAGAGTTCAAAACCTAAAGTAGTTGAAGGTTGTGTGCTCATTCATTCATGTCTTTCTGCAGCCTCAGGGTCTGCCTTTCCTGACAGTGGGGTTTCTTTGTTATGTGGTTACGAAGTTTCCTTTTAATTCCTTGATACTTCGCTGGCCTGTTTCCAGTCCCTGTTTATTAGCATCTCTCACTTTTTGTGGCTGGACTTACGACTTTGGGTTTTCTTTTAAAAAAAAAAAAAAAAAAAAAAAAAAGCTCACTGCTTTCAGCTGTGCCAGATGCTTTCAATAATCTCCTTTGTTACAGCTGAACCAATATCTTAACCCTCTTTTGTTCCCGGAGTTGGAATAGGCAGTAGTAGCATGTGAAGTTAGAGACTATTCTAAACATAAAAAAATTGTGTCCTTTTTAAATGACTGCAGGAACAATTCACGCTGTGTGTGTAGTGATATCTGAAGAAATGAAAAATGTTAATCTTCAAAGTTTTGGATGTGAATGAAAATAATACAACTAAAAGCTTAATGTGTTGTAGGTAACTCTTTGAAAGCTAACATAAAGTACTATTTTTGTATGTGTGTCACCAGTGGTCACGGTACAATGTCATTCCACTGTCCGTTTACAGCATGTTTTTAAGGAAAGTTTTATGCATTAAACCAAAAGTAGCAGCAAACTGTTGCTCACCAGTCTAATATTTTACATTGTACAAGTTGTCACAGAATCACATAGGTATCACATAGGTATCACAAGAACCTGTAAGGTTTCTGTGGGACACCATGACAAAGGCATTGCTAACATCAGCACACAACATCCCCTGCTCTCCCTTCACTCACTCACCAGAGGCAGTCACCTCATTGAAGGCAGTCAGCTTAGGAGTGACTTAAATTCATGTAAATCCATGCTGGCTGTTCCCTCTCTCCTTCTCTTCTTTCACGTGGCTGGGAATAGTTTCCAGGAAGGATTTCTCCAAGATCTTTCTAGGAACTGTGAGGTTGATGGGCCTGAGGTTTTCCTGATGCTCTTTTCTGTGCTTCTTGAAGATAGGTGTGATGTTTGTCTCACTCGAGGCATCTCCTCTGATCAACATAACCTCCAAGAGAACAGGGAGAACATCTGAACAATGACATCAGCCAGCTCCCTCAGCACCCCCAGATCCATCTTATCTGGTTTCTTGAATCTGTGTACATCCCAATGGCCTACATACCTCCTGACTGAGTCTTTCTCTAGTGTGGTTAATGCTTCATATCCCCAGACCCTGACCAGTAGGCTTTGAGAACTAGAATGCTGAAGGGCAGATCTCCCACTGAAAAACACAGCAAAAATGCAAGTCTGCCTTTCCATATTCTGTCACAGTGGGCCTGTGCCTTCTGTAGCCTTTCTTTTGGTGCCACTATCTTTATAGAGCCATTCTTGTTGCTCTTTGTATCCGTTCCTAGTTTCAACTCTAGAGCACAGCTTTGGCTTTCCTAACTCCATCCCTACATACTCTGGTAATACTTTTGTATTCTCTTGAGTAACCTGACCATGCCTCGGTCCCTACGTGTTTGTTTTGCATTTGAGTTCAGTCACAAATCCATCAATGCTGGCTTTCTGCCATAGGTGCTCAGCTTTCTGTGCATTGAAATGGGGAGGTCATGTTCTTTCAGGAAGCTGATTTCAAAGATCACACAGGTGTCCTGAGCTCCTCCTGAACTGAAAGACCAGTTTAGGATATAACATAATCAGTAAGACTGTGTTTCTTAAAAGAAAATCCTAAAATCAAAAGCTAAAAATTTGTATATTTGCGGTTGCTCTCAGATACAAACATGAGAAGTCCTTTAATAGCACATCTGCTACATCCAGCTCAAGTAAGTATTCCTATATTACATTTCCCTCTACCCTTGATTCTGATTTTAATGTCTACATTAATAAATACTGTTTCCATTTCAGTCGAGCTTAACTATAATGCTGAAACATGAAATGTAAATTAGTATACAGAACTATAAATATCACACAAGTGTATCTAACTTGAAACAAGTTCTGTGTGAATGGAATCATTTAGGGTACCACTGAAACCAGTGGGACCCAAACTGAGTGCACTTCTGTGGTCTAAATTAACAGCTAAAAAATGGCATAATAGTAGTGGGCATTCAGGTTTTTCAGAGCATTCTCAGTCAGTAAGAAAGGTGAAACTCATCTGGGACTTCAGAGGCATAACTGGTTTCATTATGAAAGTTCTTTGAACAGCATCTGGAATGAATGGGATCCAGGAACTCTTCATGATGGAAATTGCAGGTGATATGGCTTTTGCCAACGCTTATGGTATCTGATTCTTTTCAAGCAACCACAGTTCTGTTTATTCAGTGCCAGTGCTCACTGAGCCGTCTTTGTACAACCTGAATTCTCATTTAGGACCAAAAGCTAATTCCGTATGGGTAATAAAAGGGATCCAGGGACTAAGCTTGAGCACCGGGCTGTTTCTTGTTCCTGCTGTTTAATTGCTGTAATCTCCCTAGAGTGGTTTTTGTCTATACCACCTACAGTTCTCTGGGACCCTCTATTTCTTGGCATGTTCTGGGGGAGATGGCATGCCAGGAGGCATATCCAGTAGACAATATGGGTAAGATTCCAATTCTGTTTCCTTCCACCCTATATAGCCATACAGCACTATCTCAGTAGCCTTTTGGCCTCAAGCACCTCATGTGCCTTCATGTCACACAGCAGGGCCAGGAGAGCATACCCTCATTTTCATACCATGAAAACACTATCCTAATAACTGTGACACAGTCCTCACAGGTGCTCTGAATTAAAAAAAAAAAAAAAAAAAAAAAAAAAACCACCATACAAAGAGTATCCTGTGGGGATGGGGGGGCACTATGTAGATCTCAAAGGAGTATAACTAAGAAGACCCCAGAGTCAATTATAGGAAAAAAAGAATGTGAGCTATGCGTGTAAGATGAGAACTCTATGTCACCATGACCCTTATGTCTTCTTTTTTTAGGGACATTGGTTTCCAGGAGAGTCAGGTGAACGTGTACAGTGTTTAAGGTCAGTGCCTAAGACCTGTTCCCCTTGCTGAGCTACACTTTGTTCCACATAATACACATTATTTCACCTAGATGGGCTGTTCTCTGCTTCCTGTCAAGCCAAGCATGCTGCTCAATAACTGAGTCATGGATGTGCATACAAGCCAAATCCTGTGTTCTTATCTCTCGCACACACCCACTGTTGACTTAAGCAGAACCTGTATTAAAACAATGAAGTCAAGCACATAGGTATTAGAAAACTGGAGTTAACGTTGTCTGTGCCTCATGGCTCTAGAAATTAAAGCAAAGCTGTGGCTGTTGCTCTCCATTCTGCATGTTGTCTGACATAACAGTGCTGTAATGCAAACAGCAATCCAAAGCAGTTCTTCCTCTTCATTATTTGGCTGTTGGCCTTACAATTAAATGCTGCTGAAGACAGGGTTATGAATTTACTTATGATCTCTTCTGCAGTGCATATGAGCTCTTCACAAAAATTCCATTTCAGGAAAGTGTCCTGCTCTGATAAAATCTTCCAGCATCTCATGGAACTTTGCCAGGAAGTTTCACAGGTACAGAGAGCAGAGAGGCTAGAATCCAAAACCTGGGATTTGGCTTCAATTGGCTGTAAATGGAAGTGTATGTGCTTCACAGTTGCAGGAAGCACTCAGGTTTGCATTGCCTTGTCCGAGTCCCTGCAATCTGTTCCAGTCCCATTACCATCCAGTGTTTGCCATACTGTCTTTAGGCAGCACCTTGTTAGACGTGTTGCCAGAGCCATGGCTCCCCATTGCAGGCCCTTTTTTCTCTCCAAGATTAGTGCCAGAGAGTCCTTTCTGAAAGCAGCAGAGGAGAAGCCAGGTGCTTGGTTTTTTGCAATGAGTGTCTGGCTTGACTAGTAAATTTGGCCTAGAAGGAGTGTGCTCAATTACTGGTGATGTGTGCACCATCTGGTCAGCTCATTGTGTATCAAAACTGGAGATATTAACTTTTGAAATTTAAAGTCCAAACACATGCAAATCATATTCTATTCACAGGAACTGCGATGTCCCTCTGAGAAAAAAACAACTGGTGGTTAAATTTTGCATCCATTGCTCAAGACATAAAGTAGCTAATGCTTTTGAAAAGTGGATCAATGAGACATTGGTGAAAAGAGTAGCTGAAATAGGTTGTGGTTAAAATTCTGGTTTAAAAAACAAAAAGAAAAAGAAAAACACACTTGACTGGGGATTATTCCTAGATTATTCCTAGCATGTATGCTTTGGGCTTGCCTTGTCAAAAATCACTGAATTTACAACAGGAGAACTTGCTAAAATACAAAAAATCAGCAACACCACTTAAATGTGTTTGTCATGGATTTAAGTGAGAATTGTGTGTTATATGAGAAAAGCGTTTGATCTACAGACGGAAAAAATTTCTTTTGTAACATATACAAGATGATAAAGTATGGTAATTTTTATATGTGAAAAGGCAGGAGTTTTTCTGTTGTCTAAATTGAGAATTATATTTTAGAGATGTTTATATTAACTGATAATTTCTTATTTTATTTAAGTGTCTGAAGAAAATAAGAAACATGGAAGGTCATAAGTAGTAAGTACCTTGGTCATTTTTTATTATTCTAAAGAGTTAATGGTGTTTGGCGTGTGATTTGTGACTGCATAATCATGCATTATGTTCTGGCATCTAGTATTTATATGAAGTCACTGGTAGATGTTCTGTTTAAAAAGAATAAAAATAGAAAGTGGAAAACTGCCAACTTATCAAAGAATGGAAAAACAAGTGAACTGATGAGATGGAAAAGTAGCATATGTTATCAATTTTCTGCATAATGGCAAAAATTGTATGAGTGTCTCATTTCAATGGATTTATCTGTGATCATCAGCGTTAGAATAAAGTAGATCCTTCTTCTAGTTATATTTTTGTGTTGTTTTTTTTTTTTTTTAGTAAAATTTAAATATATCTATGACTGCTTGACAAAATCCATTTTTAAAGGTATTGACAAGGACCTTTAAACCTCCAGAAAAATTGTCCACCAAATATTTCATTAAGATAATTATTTATAAGCACATTAGACATAAACAGGAGCCAGAAATTTCTCCAAATGAAATTGAAAGTTGAGTTTGTCTGTAGTGGTAAAAGATTGTATTCTTCACATTCTCCCGGTTTGTTTATCTGTGTCTAATTCAGAAATCTCTATTAATCCCAGGACTTTTTTGTGACCTCACATTAATGACTCATTTTTATTTTTTCCACCCAGTCCCTAGAATTTCTGGTGACCTCAAGCAAGGTAGCTATTAAGGCTGGTTGACAGCAAATGAATTACGGTGTTTTCTTCGTTTGATCACTGAACTGAGATATCAGTTATTTGCACAGCTGTAGCACAAGTTAAAGCACACAACTAGCCAGATAGCTAGGGTCTTAATACTGCCACATGATCAGTTTGATTTTATTTATTTATTTTCTTTTAAAAGTAATGTTAGTTTTATTAGTTAAGCTCACATATTCTGCTTTCTCATAATGCAGGGGGATTTGGGAGATATCTAAATGTTCTCCTAATTTATTAGAGGTACAGCAAGTCAGGTCAATACAGGCTTCACTTAACTTGATAGGCTAGAGTTGTCAGGGGATGTGTAATATCTTGTTTGTGCAAAGCTGCATGTGAAATGTGATATGTTTTCCAAGTGTTATTTTGTGCTGTGGCACCAAAAAAGTGTCTTATTCTAAGCTTAATGAAATTCATAAACTAAGGACTTTGGACTGATGCTTTGGTAAAATTAAATGGGTGAATACCTTTTCTTTTAAAGTTTGGGGAAGAAGCCAGGAAGTGCTGTATATATGTGCATTTTGACTTTTGTCTTTGCTCATTTTACACTGCAATTTCTTACCATCTCTTTGGAGATTTAAGTCACTGTCTCCTAACTCACTGATTAGAAATAACCAAAGCAAATAACAAATCCCTGTCAAGCAGATTTTCTTTTCAGGATGAATTGTGTCATTAGTAACTGCACAGGGGAGAGCTGCCTCTCTTGGTGAATATGTGTGCCAATGGCTTTCAGAACATCCGAAATATTTCACAGCAAGTGTATATATCTGTATGTCTCTCTGCATGACTTGATGTGTATGTTGAGTCTGAGGACTCTTTGGGGTAGTATCAGTGAGTTACCCATGTGTTATGTGAATTGAGCTAGTGAGCAGTATCTCAGTAATGTAAAACAGATAAAGAGCATCTTTACTTGAAAAATAAATTCAACCACTTTAATTTTCTCGGACTATTTAATATAAATTTAAGCAACCATGTATTTCCAAAAAAAAGCTGCAGTGATTTTGAATATCTTACTTTATACACATAAGGGAAATTAATAGTGGAATAACTATTACTGAAAGAGATCAAGATTTCATTGTGAAACTGTAATTTCTATTCATATGGTTTAAATATTGTGGAATGTGCTGGCCAAAAAGGAAAGACCTGATGCAGGGGGTGAGGTGGAGTGAGCTGAGTTAGGCAGCCTGATCTGCTCCCAGCACAACAACTGGTGCAACTGAGAAAAAGTGACAGGTGACAGGTAAGGGGCTCTGTTCTGAGAGGTAGAGACGCATCCTTTTGCCAGCCTGATCCACTCTTGAAGGAAGTCAGCTGCTTACCAGGGGCTTGTATCAAGGATGTCACCTGGAGACTGCCAAGCCTCATACTGGGCACCAGTGATGCAACCAGGAGCAGTCTGAGGGGTATCAAGAGGGATTACAGAGCACTGGGAACAGCAGTAAAGGACTCGTGAGCACAGGTAGTTTTTTCGTGAGTCCTCCTGGTCAAAGGGAAGGGGCCTGAAAAGGCAAGTGGAAAGTGTCAAATCAGTGAATTTACAGGACTGGTGCCACAGACAGGGGTTTGGCAACCTGGACCATGGGACTGGCTTTGAGAGCTTTGATCTGCTGGGGGCTGATGGGCTCTACCTGTTGGAGAAGAGGAAGAGCATCTTTGGTCATAGGCTTGCCAAGGTGGTGAAGGGAAGATGAGGAGGGATCGTCACCCTCTATGTCAATGTGCAGCTGGAGCACATGGAGCTCCTTCATGGGGAGTGTGAATCTCAAGGGTAGTCTTGGCTGCAGTGACCGTGAAGTGGTGCAGTTTAGGATCCCGAGGGCAGTGAGGAGGCAGCATGGCAAGCTTGCTACCCTGGACTTTGGGAGAGCAGACTTTGGCCTCTGCAGGGATCTGCTTGGTAGAATACTGTGGAACAAAGCCCTAGCGGGAAGAGAGGCCCAAGAAAGCTGGTTAGTGTTCAAGGATCATCTCTTCCAAGCTCAGAAGTGATGCATCCCAACAAAGGGTCAGGCAAAAATGCCAGGAGGGAGGCCTGCAGGGATGAACAGGGAGCTCCTGGCCAAACCCAAACCAAAAAGGGAAGCATACAGGAATGGAGGGTGGAAGAAAAAACAGATAACCTGGGAGGAGTACAGAGAAATCATCCAAGCAGCCAGGGATCAGGTTAGGAAAGCCAAACTTCTATTACAATTAAATTTGGCCAGGGACATCAAAGGCAACAAGAAAGGTTTCTGTAGGTACAACAGTGATAAAAGGAAAACTAGGGAAATTGTAGGCCCTCTCCAGAAGGAAACGGGAGACCTAGTTACCCAGGATATGGAGAAGGCTCAGTCTTCACCAGCAAGAGCTCCAGACACTTAGCCTGGGCTACAGAAGGCAAAGGCAGGGACTGGAAGAAAGAACCGACCACTTTAGGAGAAGATAAGGTTCAAGACTAGGTAAGGAATCCTAAAGGTGCACAAGTCCGTGGGACCTGACGAGATAACATCCACGTCTCCTGAGCTAAATGGCAGATGTAGTTGTTAAGCCACTTTCCATCATATTTGAGAATTTGTGGCCATCTGTTGAAGTTCCCACTGACTAGAAGAGGGCAAACATAACCCCCATTTTTAAAAAGGAGAATAAAGGAAGACCCAGGGAGCTACAGGCCAGTAAATCCCAACTCTGCCAAGCAAGATCATGGAGCAGATCCTCCTGGAAACTTTGCGAAGGCACATGGAAAATAGGGAGGTAATGGGTGACAGCCAGCGTGGCTTCACTAATGGCAGATTGTACTTGACAAATCTCTGTTTTGCACCTACATTTATCACGTAGTGATTGCACAGTGAAAGAAATGGGCTATCTTGTACATAGTGTGCTCAAAAGAGATAAGTATTCTCTTTTTTTATTCAATTAAAAAAAAGTCAGTGAATAGTCTAATTTCATTCATAAAATGTACTTTGTGAAATCCTGACAGTACTAAAATTGCATGAAAATTGCTGTCTGCTTAAGCAATTCTACTAGCGCTCTTTAAACTTTCCTAGTAGCTATATAAAAATAAAGTTTTAATTCCAGGAGCTGTAAATCATTCCATAATGCATTGGAAAGAATTCTTTGCAGTTGATGATTTGGAAGTACTACAAACTAAATACATTCATATTATATGCAATGTATTATTCTCCGAAGGAGGATGGGAAATGTTAGTGGAAATATATTACTATTTTAATGGTTTGTTACTAATGCATAATGAGGAAATACATACTAGAATACATGTGTCTGCATGTAAATGCAGTATTCCCAATAGGGGTGTATTAATCTAGCTTGTTAGTCTTATTTTATCCTATTGACACTTTGTAATTTTCTTCCTTAATATTTTAGTAATTATCCAAGGGAATTTTATGATCAATATGCTCAAAGCCAGGAGAAATCTGTGGTCAATAAAATGCAACAGAAGTACTGGAAAACAAAACAAACCCTTATAAAAGTCACAGGAAAAAAAGAAGATGAACATGTTGTGGCTTCAGATGCAGATCTGGATGCAAAGCTAGAGGTTTGTAATGTCTATGTAACGTGTGTTCTCTGATAACTCTTAAAATATTTTCATTTCCATAAAGTTGCTAAGATGTGTACGTATAGATACCAGATAATAACATATATAAATATTATCATTGCTTTTGTGTAATATCCTTTCTAATTTTGGACAAATATACTTATGCAGATTCAGGGAGTCTAGTGGAAGTTTTGTAACACAAAACTTTATTCAGAACTTAACATTTATCGTACCTGTTTTCAGGTAGCTTTTTTTCTTTTTTGGTGTCGGGGGAGCAGGACGTCACCCTTTGTATTAGCTATCCATATCCTTTCCATGTATCAGTTTAAATCATTTTTTTTTAAATACTAGACTGTAGTATACATAAATGATGTTCTTTTTTATAACTATGAAATGCCATATCGTAGCATAGACCATAAAAATATGGAGTATGCAAAGAAGGAATAGATGCACATTGCAGTCTGCTCTCTGAGGCTTTTGTGCAGATTCATGTTTTTGACGTGACCAAAGACAGCTTCTGAAAGTCTGTGAAGTGTGACTGAGAGAAGAAATCCTACTGGGTGATATCTACAGTGCTACTGTCAGTACCCTCAGCCCCACTGGAAAAGAATTAAGGTTCTACAAACTGAAGAGCTTAAACGTCTTTGACACAGACCAAAAGACAGAGAATGGACTTCCAAAGTTAGCATCTAGCTAAATTTTACTTCTATCATTTTGTTACATAAGGGTGAATATTTTGTCACTATTTTTCTTAGAAAATTGTTGACTTAGGAATCTCAGTTTCATACAGATTTTAGCTGAAATACAAGAGGCGCTTTTACAACAATCAAATCTTAATAGTCTACCTATTGTAAAGACAACTTATAAAACTTAGATTCTAACTGTGTGTGTGGCCTTCATGATAGATTTTAAGTCAAAAGTATTGGTATTAAACAAGCTGAAGAAACTGAAATAGTATTTTATAAATACATACCTGATTTCCTATTGTGCTTGTTGTGTGGCAGATTAATCAGGAAGGATGCTTTGTTACTTCATGTGGGATTAAAAATAGGGCAATTTGTGTTTACCAGGTAGAAAATGAAAACATGTTTTCACTTGAACAGTTTCAAAACTGCAAGTCATGCTCTCTCTTGAAAAGACAAGATCCTAGTAAACATACAGGAGGTTAAGCAGATGCAAAAGGATGACAGTTACTAGCAGTCCATTTTACTAATATTTTCATGGTACTTGATATAGTGGAGTTGAGGTTTAAATTACAGTCTAGAGGTTTTATGTGAGCAGAAAGAAAGTAGTAATTTCTGTTTTCCTCTTAATTCTCCAAACTTAGTCAAAAGTGACTTTTTTTCCTCTACTTTCTTTGGAAACTGCTACTCTGTCAATTTGGTTAGAGTACCAGAGCTGTGACAGTAAAAAGTCCATTTTAAAATCAAAAACCTTCCTGTTTGCATACCCATACAAGTTTCTTGCACTAGATTTTGTGGTATTAAAAATTCAGTATACATATTGCTGCTGATCACACGTCATTGAAACTACTGACAGCCTTTTGTTCCATTGAGGGCTGTTCAGAATCAAAGATTTATGCATCTTCGTATGTATCAAAAGATAATTAAAAAAAAAAAAAAAGAGTATTTTGGTTAACTATGAGCTGTTTGGAATAGATCTGTTTCCAAAATTATTTTGTCTTTGTTTATCTTTATGTTTGGGTTGTCTGTCTGTAGTTTCAGTGGACAACTTGATTGAAAGAAAAGCACAATTAATAAGGAAAAAAACACTTTCAAGCTTGAAAGATTACTCGGTGTTCAAGAAGGAAATGGTGATCCCTAATAATTTCTACAAAAATAAAGACAAGCTCTTTCTTGTGTCTTAGTCTTTACTGTTTCTTACATACACTTATTTTTTTGTATTCTGTTTCAATTTCAGCTCTTCCATTCTATTCAGAGAACATGTATGGAGTTGCTGAAAGCAATAGGACTTTATCAGAAAAGGATTTGTTGTAAGTATGAACAAATACAGTAGTTGATAAGGAACTCTGCAATATGAAATCATCTAAAATGTAAAAAAGTAAAAATGAAGTTGGAGAACTACTAGTTTCTTTCTAGTTAAAATTAAAGGTAACATTCCCTGCAGACAATTAAATGTAGACTTGTTTAACTGCTTAAAGATCTCCTAGTTTATGTTAAGCTTTTTATTTGATGTTATACAGTGAAAAGTGGCAATTATGGGAGAAAGCTTGTTTTTTGGGGATTTTTTTTTTCCATTAGTTGCTATGCCCATCTAAATTCAGAACTTTTGAAATTCTAGCTCTCTTCTGAACTCCTGTGTTTTTTAATTGGGATTAACAATGAAAAGATTACTAGTCTTATTACTAGTTTTATAATTAAGTAACCTGTGCGATTATGATGAAATTGATTATGCTGACTTGGCTGCAACAGGTGGATGTTAATTAGTGGCAGTCGTTAATGAGAGAGAGGAACCTCACTTGGGAAGTTTCAAACAGCAGGTTGTATTAAATGACCTAAAGAAATTGTTCCCTCTAATCAATATTTTTGATTCTCTGATGCTGTGACTTCTGTCCTGGAAAAGAGAATCAGCTATGAATGTATCTTTTAATTTACTTTCTTTTTGTTGAATTTTATGCGTATTTTCTCCATTCTTTCCCTTTTCTTTTGCCTGTCCAAAGAGGTTCTGAGCTGATGTTTAAGGATACTGAGGTAAAATTGTAATACAGAATAGAAATATGAGTTCAAGAAGTGTTACACAACAGCAGGTAAAATCTCTTATGCAAAGATGTGTGTGCATACTCTGGCAAAATGTGCTATTAGACTGCAATAGATTTGACTGTCAGCATTTTAAAATGAAAAGAGGACTTAAAAGATCTTCTTTTTTTTCAGTATACTACACTATTCTCCTCATTAAGCCTGGGAAAAAATAGGCACCATAGGAGACAGCCACTTAAAAAGACAAGTAGACAAGGCCACAATGAAATGCTTTTGTAAGGACATGAGATTGTGAAGACTTATTGTTCCAATCTGGAAGTAGCCAACATATAAATGTATAAACACTTTTATTTTTCTGCATCCTAGTTTAAAAAATGAATTCGTAAATAGTATTTTTCATATAAAAAAAAAAATCAATATTGTAATGGAACATGAAAAATGGAGACCAAGAGAAAAAGCAACTGAAAAAGTTTTGGGTAGTATAGCTAAGAGTCAGCTTCAGCAAAAGTATGCTAACTAAAATCAACTGAGGTAGTCCATGTGCTAAAAAAGGATAATGAAAGACAAAACAAAACACAAGACAAAAAGATACTGTAATCAAGCCTTAAGTGGGCCCTTTATGTAGTCTAACCAAGCTACTTTTTTTTTTGTTCAAGAGCAAAGTAGCATGTTTCTCCTACCGACTTTAAGCACTGACAGAATTTTGTGATTCTTGTTAAGTACAGCAAACCTGTCAACAAATGTCTTAAGTGAATCATAATTTCTGATTGAAGATATAAATATATATATAAATGCAGGAATTCAGTTGAATTATTTTTTCTGCACTGCTTGGATTTGGAGTGATTTAAAGTATTTGATATTAGGCCAGCTTTAAAACTGTCAGAAACCTATTAAATTACATTTGACCACTCATTTATTTTTCATTAGTTCTGTCTCAGGAAGAAAATGAATTGGGAAAATTTCTTCGATCACAGGGTTCTCAGGATAAAACGAGAGCAGGAAAAATGATGCAAGCCACAGGAAAGGCCCTCTGCTTTTCTTCTCAGCAAAGGTATGTGTATCAATGTTACCATCTGATTACATGGGAATAATGGTAGTTGATTCATTGCCACAGTTCATTTGAGATATGAGGAACCAATTGATACAAAAGTTGTTATCTACCAAACCTGCTACAATATTGGCAATATTACTGTCTTGCTGTGAGTAATTTTGCCTGATCCTGGTTTTTGTCCATGAATCTGCTATGTCTTTTGATCTGCAGATTTCCCCACCTATGCCTGTTCTGATCAGTGTTTCTGAAGCTGTACAGGTGCCATCTGCATGGCCTTTCTAACAGTAGGACAGTAAAGGAGCTGATATCAGGTCTCTCTCCTGCTTGATGGCATTTCACACTCTGAAAAGAAATGCTGCTATAGCAGGCCTCTTGTAAAAGTGTATTGGTCCTGGGAGAGTAGGAAGTGTCTTTTTTTGGACTCCTGCATTAAGTAGACAGAGAAGAAAGGAGTCTGCCATTTCCTGCTTTAACCTTATACAAAAGCCTCCAGGAGAAGATCCTAGGTTGCAACTGACTTCATGCACATTGAGTAGGAGCAAATTGGTAAAAGGTAAGGAATACAGAAGAACTCATATCCACATAAATTCTTGCTTTTACCTAGAGCTCTTTGACACTCTGACTCTGTGTTCATTCAAAGAGTTTAGAAGTAGCAGTACTTGATGATGTTATGGATTTTACTATATAAGGGTTTCTTTCGGTTTTGTGAATTTTTCTTGGTTGGCTCCATATTGGTACTATGGAATCTTGAATTTCTCCATCATTCAGAAAGTAAAAGTCAATTCTATGACAAATTACAAATTAAATTCTATGCTTTTACAGGATTTTGGGGGGGTTCTTAAATTTGGAAAGTTTCACAATAATTAGCTTAACAGCGCAGCTGTTTGGCTCAGAATAAAACATCACATACCAAGCACTGAGAATTTCATGTTTATCTTGGGCTAGATTTTGGTTATTAGCACATCCAGTAAAAGCTATGAGTGGGATCTTCAAAATACATGTAAAGCACCATTAAAAACCCTAATGATTTGCTTCTTTAAAAAACATATTATTATTATTATTTAGAAATCCCACTGTATGACTTGTCTACATAAGCTGAATTTTTCCTTTAAATGGCTGTTTGTCTGCTTGTAGAATGTGAAGAAATGTGCACTGCACCTACAAAAGCCTCAATAAGAAGTTTGCATTTTGTCATCTGTCTTACTTGATGCATTTTTAAGGCATCTTTATAAAGAACCAACCATAAAAATAGAACCAGTTGTTTGTCTTCCTCCTCTTCTTGAGCCATCCCCAAGCTCATCTTGGAGTCAGGACTGCTCTTATTTATGTTGTATGCCAATAGCAAGCTGGAGAGCATGTAGATGAAATTTGCTGGCTATTGGAGCTGAAATTAAGAATTCTCTCATGCCTAGGAAGTCCCTAAGTGGCAAATTAAACTAGCTGTACACTGATGTGGAGCTGATTGAACCCATTCCAGTGAGGTGGCTTCTGGCAACAAACAGGAAAGCAGAAGCAGCAGGAGGAAACAGCAAAAGTTGGAGTAATTCTGTCTAGTTCTGAGATCCCGTTAGGAGCTGAAGTGATGGCATAGGGAAGACAACAGTGTCCCCTACTGCCTCTCCAAAATGTGGTGTCTGGAACAAACATGTAAGAAAATGCCTAAAACTTTCCCAAAGATAAATGTCCTTCAAAGAAATTGTTCAGATTCTTTAAAAAGAAGAAAAAAAAAGATAATTATCCACTTGACAGATGACTTCTTTATTTATGCGTACATTTGAAGACTAAATGCTAATAGAAGTACTTTTTTTTTTGAGGCTTAACATGACAATTCTGCTGCATCAATGGTATGTATCCAGTAACAAATTATCTCAGGTATATTCTTACATTTGTTAAATGCAACCGACAAAGAGGAATTTTAATAGCATAAATACAAGCAGTTTGGCTAAATAAAATATACGCATTAGTAAAAGTTCCTTTTCCATTCATGTGTAAGAGAAAGGAACTGTAAAAGGTAACTCTTTGAACAGGAGTGTTGCAAGCGCAATATATTTGTAAAATTACCCCATTAATGCATACCCGCAACTAACCTGTAGAACTGTCTGAAGGCAGAGTAGCAATTATGTGAATTCTTTTAACTGTGTGTCTTTTGATTGCTAGCAAAGTATCAGGAGTTGTATTAATATGTGTGCTTTTGTGGAACAGCTTTAATGTATTCTTTTCTTCATTCCTTCCTGCCTTTCCCCAGATTAGCACTGCGTACTCCTTTGAGTAGATTATATCAAGAAGTGGAGACTTTCAGATATAGGGCCATCTCAGACACATGGCTGACAGTGAACCGAATGGAACAGTATCGGACTGAATACAGAGGAGCTCTACTTTGGATGAAAGATGTGTCTCAGGAGCTGGATCCAGATCTTTATAAGCAGATGGAAAAGTTCAGGAAGGTATGACGTTTCCTGTAGTTTCCTAGAAGGGGATGCCTGATGAATGACAATGGAGCGTGATTTTGATTCTTCTGAGGAAGACATAACTCAGCAGCGCTAAGGATGCCATTAATCATAACCAATCTTTTCTGTGTGACAGAACTCCAATTATTCTGATATGGAATACAGTATCCTTCACAGAAGAGTGGGCCGTAAGGGAAGATATGATAGTAAGAAATAGCATTTTTCAGTAGCCGATTCAATTTCAAGCTAAATCTTCATAATTTAAATAAAATATATGGTTTAAAGAATGTTATCTAATTTTAAATACTTAGCTGTGATGCCTGAGTGACTAATGGAAGAAGATACGTCTTCTTTCAGCCGGAAAATGGAAAATTGACTTTTGTAACTAAAATGGACAGAATAGCAGAAATGCCATGGTATCAGCTGATAAATCTTTGGGTGCAGTCAAAGGCCAGTATTTCAAAATTGACTGTTGTAGGATTTTGGGGAGGAGTCGCAAAGTTGGAATTTAAGTTCCTCATGCAATTCAGCATAACTCATGGGCAACCACTAAACACTGAAATAATTAAGAATGCACTCTCCATAAATTGTCTTCCCTCAGTGTCTCTCAAGTTTGCTATAACTCCTCCCCTGCCAAAGGGCTTCCAAAAATCACAAGTTACAGAAGATAGTCTGCAGATTTTCTATCAGATGTGAGGATGGAATTTATTTGGGCTGATTCTGTTCAGGAATGCTCAGACCTTTGCATTTGTTAATGAAACTTAAAAGCTGTGTTTTTTTAGACTATAATGTTCACAGTTTGCTGTTTATAAGTGTTGAGTATTATGAGGAGTTAATATTCTAGCTGTAAGTTGGTGGCTTGTGCTCTGAGTAAATGCAGTAAAAAATAAATTACGAAAACTGCGATAATTGAAAACAGAGGCCTAATAATAGAAATTGCATTAAAGTACATGCATATGTATGTGGCAGGTAACATAGAAAAGAGAATCCCTGTTCATTATTGTCTTCCTGTAAGTGAAAGTGTTTGGAGATGAAAGATGCTTAATTTGGGATTTGAAAAGCTTGACTAAGCCATCCTAACGGGAAGGAACCTGTATGCATACAGACTGTGCCATTTTTGTAAACTGAAGTGGTGACAATAGCAATTAAGAAAGGAGTGGAACAGGTGAAACTCCAACTAGTCATCTAATCTTTATTTAATATCCTTCAGTACAGGATATTCCTGTAAGTCTTGTGGCACCAGACATGTATTTTATTATGCCTTGTGGGAAATGTTTATAATGGCAAGTTCTTGCAGGTAAAATAATTGGTATGGTCTTGGCCTCAGCCGATTGCTTATGTAAAATGTTTGATTTATTAGAAAAACACTTAAAAAATGGAATGTTAGAATGAATAAAGCAGTGCTGGTAATGGTCATACAAAACTGATTTATAGCTTTCTTGCAAAATAAATGCTATAGAAGGTATAAATTATATAAATGGCAAAGTAATTAAAATAATGTATGCCTTGACATGTGAGCTGCTGTAGTTAAAAAGTTACATGTGAAATTTCAGCCCTCTTGTGTTGCTGTGCTTCAAGGTCAGCAAAAATATGACTTTTTAAGCTCTCATAAAACTTAGTAGCATTTAGAATTTCCCCATTTTTACCATGTTAAGTATATTTGAAATATTTCTTGGTCTAAAATGAGTTATGTTCTGACATAAAGAAATGATCAATGTGTTAGATGTAGATTCTGAAAACTTATGTAGCATTTCCTTGAATAGCTCAAAAATATCTTGGAGAAGGTCTTTGAACCTTTCTTTTCTCTGGCTGTCAACACAAAACCTTTCAGATCATGTTGTATTGCAGAGAGCAAAAAACCTCTATTTTGTAGCCAACAAAGTAAAAAAAATGTTTTTGGTATCAACTTTCCTATGTATTTTAACACCTGTAAAAAGTAAACTTTATTTTACTCATTTTGGAAAAACTTTACAAAAATAAAATACTAAAGCATAACATACCTAGATGGCTGTTGCTGAACAAGGCACAATAGTATGTTTCTATTGCTTTATGAAAGTAGTAGACAAACATAGCTAATGGTGAATACTGCAATCCTAAATAGTCATAGGAGTTCTTTTGTCTTTTTGTTATATTTTTGCTTGCAGATCTTAATTGTACCATAGTGTGGCAGTGTAATGCTGGGCTTTTAAGGCTTATTTTGGATCTCTAACAACAATTTAAGTCATGCTAGCTTTGTGTTGCTTTGTGTTGAGAGAGATGTTATAACTACATATGTAGGGGTTTAAATTCTAAAATATACCATCACCAGGGAGAAGTGTTTGATCTGGAGCTGCTTATGTAGTGATATACCAGCAAGTAGTAAATGAAGCTGGACCTGACAGAGCGCTTGAAAAAAAGTTTTCTTCAGACTTCTAGTTGTAAAAATCCTAAGTATTACTTCACTAAACATTTTTTTTATTTCAAGTAAGCATTGCTAGTTTAGAGATTTTTAATTTACCTTGTGCATCAGCAGTATTTGTATCACTTGGTTATAGGACTGTTTTTCAAGTTAGTAGCTTTTTATAATGTAATCCTAAATATATCACTATGTATACAGATATGGTACTTGTTTTAAGAGACCAAAGCTAAATCAATCCAGATGGGTTTTTCATACCTTCCCTCAGAGCAGCTCAGGCTAAAAGATCAATAGTTGAGTCAGTATTTTCAGAGCTGATAAAATCTGAGTTAAAACATTGACATTTTTGTAGCTCTCTTTCCAGACAGTGGGGTACTTGAAAGAATTTTCTACTGCTGTTCCCAAGGCATCTGTGTAAAGATGCTAGTTCCAACAATATTACAACTTTCAAAGTGTTCCAGTGTTGATTTTTCAGCAATAACCTGCAGAACAACCCTTTTACACTATTATTTTAAGATCCTTGTGATTGTAGCTGCTTGAGTCAAACCAAGGAAACAGGTAAAGTATTTACTTCCCCACAGAGTTCTCTAAATGCTATGTACCTCCCATTTGGGGGACATTTGTTGTTCTTTTTGGTTTTCCTGTAAACGGATTTTATGGATGCTCAAGTGTAGTACTAGTTATAGTCACTTGTCATCCCCAGTTTGGAGTATGAAGTGTGGTTGGAGAGAATCTAACCAGTGCCTTGGTGGGCGATGCTGTGATATTTAAAAGAATTTGAACAAGTTAATATCCCCTTACCAAATTCTCCACCTCTGATCAGGTTTGTAAGGCTCTTAAGTTTAAGCTGTTCTATTGACTGTACACTACAGCATGAGCTCTGCTGTGATACTGTAAAATTACAGACCAAGTAGCCCAAGTGACTTTGGTCCCTGAGTCTCCTTGCCATGGTTCTGAAAAACATGCAAAATTTTCCATGCATTTCCTGAGGAGGAACATACTTAAAGGCAGTATACATACTAAAAGGCAGTAATAGGCTATGCCACCAGGCAACAGCTCTTTCCTAGGAGCTCTGCTTCTGTAAGAACCAAACAAAGCTTAGGTGCGAGGAAGAAAAGTTGGAAACTGTGCAAGGGTAAGGAGCAGCACATGGTCTGTTTGCCACAGCTTTGTAAATGCTATCAGATTCATCTGCTTGGAATACAGTGCAAGTCCTACCTCTGTGGTACTCTGTGGTACTGAGATTTTGCAGCAATAAATGTTTGTAAGGCATTGTGTATTAGGCAGGGGTACTATCTGGAAGAGGAGCTGGTTCTTGGTCAATATATTTGTGTGGCAGCTGGGGGGAACAAGAAGTGTGGTTTGTGCTGGGCCTTCTTGTTCTGGGAGATTAGACAGGCCCTACCCCACAATGCAACACCCCAAGCTACTTCAGTGATGCTGAGGAAGTGGCATAGATCCTACTATGGAAGAGAAGTTTCAAGGATATTCCCAGTTCCCCTAAAGATCCTAAGAGTTACAGGACCCTTAATGTCTAGATGTTACTTTTCATACAGCTGTGAGAAACTTGCAAGCTTGCTGCTGAGCTATTTGGGAGCTGTTTATCTCAGGTTCTTCCTAGTTGTAGCACTCTATATACTTGAAACAAAATTAATGCCCTTAAATGGCATTTTAACATTAAGTCTGGCAAAATAAAAGGCAAAGCAGTAAGAAAGAGGAAGGCTCAACAAGAAGGATTTGTAAGGACATAACAATCGTTTAGACTTGTTTTTGTAAATGTACTCATGTAGGGCGTGGCTGGTCTGCACAGTTCTCTGTTAAATGTCTTTTAGCAATGAAAAAGTTAAAGCTTGTGTGGACAGTTGGGGAATAATGAGGATCTAAATAAATCCATTGATCAAAAGGTCAGAAGGGAAACATGTAAATATATGTATGTATTGTAAAGATTTCAGCACGTATGGATAAGATACATCTGCCACAGCCTTACAAGGAGGGCTTAGGAGACTGTGGTCAGCCCTACAACTTTATCTCTCTGCTGCCTCCCTTGCCTATCAGCTGTGCCTGCTGTGAGTGCACTTTGGCTTGTGTGGTGCTGAAGGGGCTGCACGATGTTACAGCATCATCTGCAGCTCTCCTTCTACCCCCCAGGCCATTGACATCACAGCTGCAAACAGCCCTGCAAACCTGGAGGCACTATGGAAAAGTGCTTGAGGATTATTTTTTTAATTGTCTGTTACATTTTAAAACTCCTGGAAAACTGAGGAAATGCAAAAGCCTAGGGAGGGAAAAAAATAATATGGTACTGATCTTTGAAACAAGACCAGACTTGGCGGTTCCTATCCTTGTAAACTTAATTTCAGTTCATGGTAAAATGACGAAAAGAAAAATCTGTAGGCATTTAGAGGGTAACAAAGTGAGGTGTAGAAAACAACACAGGTTTATAAATAACATTACAGAATTTTGTGATGTTATTTTGTGTTTTTAATTCAAATTATGAAATTGGTAGAAAAATACATTACATGTCATAAATCTGGATTGTTCAAAAGTATTTGTTGCAGTTTCTTAGAGATCACTGGGAAAAATGAATTTAATCTTGCTGAAGTAGTAAGTACTCTCAGAAGTTGAGAATGTTGATTGAGGAATGTTAAAAACAAGTTTCTGAAACTCTTAGAAAACAAGGATGGAAAATACTATGAATATCAACTAAGCTGTATTCCTGCCAGGACAAAATTTTGTGCTTTGTAATACATTTTTCCAAGTGTTCATCTAGTAAATATAATTCAGTTGAGGGTGACGGTCTCAGAATTTTTGTGGGTATTGGTTGTGTTCTAGTTTAATTATTTAAAAAGTCAACCAAAATGTGATAATGTTAATTACTTCTGCAGATGACATTGATCTGGGAAGTGTTTGGGTTTTCCAAGCAGTAAAGTATACCAGTACCTCAAAGAAAAATGTCTTTGGCCTTTGCAATCACAGTGGTGTAATCAATAGACTTTCAACTGCCATAGTTACAAATAGCACTGTAAGGGATTCAAGTTTAGACCCAGCTATGGTATTCACTGTTTACTAACTTTTGAGTTGTTTAAAAAAAAAAAAAAAAAAAAAAAAAAAAAAAAAACCTCTAATTACCTCTGTTTCTTTTTTGGTGATACTCCCACGTTAACTTCCAAGTTTAACTTCTTCAGCAAAATGTAAAGCTCTTTTGCCTTTAGGTGACAAGACCATCTTTGCATGCGAGAGAGCAGATGATTATTGTCAGAAAGATCTGTGTAGCTTTAGTAGACCACACATTAGATATGAAGTGTTTGTGGCACTATAATGTGAAAAATAAAAATAATGCTGGCTTTTACAATACCTATTAGGAATGTGAGGTGGTAGAATCTGTCACTTCAGAAGTCCATCTTTATTATTCTTGGTTCAAAACCTTCCTTGACATATATAAATCCACTCAAAAAAAAAAAAAATCCAATCTATTTGCTAATTTGGAATGCTGCTACTCATTAGATGAACAGGTGAGCTTCCGGGAGACACAATTTTGCTGCAAGGTAGCTGCATACACCAAAATTAGTACAACATTATCACTCTGCACTCAGAGATCCACATCTCAGTGTAGCAAGTGATCGCAGAGATAATAGCATATTCTTATAATATGATGATAAACAATACCTACATACTTCACTTCTTGTGAGGTGCTTGTAGCATCAAGACTACATTTGCTTTCATTCTGGTAGAGAATAACAGAAGGAGCGTTATTTCTTTTTAGCATTTTTTTTATTTATTATGGAAGTATATTATTCTGGAAGTGTTAAATTTAATGATTTACCTGTAAATCATGGTAATGAAAATCAAAACATGTAAATAGTGCTCTTTGTACAAAATCACAGCTTTTGCTTTGTCATTATTGTTTCTCCTTGTGAAGTCAGGTGGAGTTTAAGTGCTGAGAATGTCTTCTTTGTGCAATTCCTGCTGTAATGTTTTTTCCAGGTTCTCCAATGTCAATTTCAGTAGCATTAAGTGGAGAAACCAAAGCAGTCCAAGATACCTTACATACAAAATATTTAAGCATTTTTAGTTGGTTGTAAAAGATGTACTTTTTTTTGACAGCATGACCTTAAGCAGAAATGTTTTTCACAGTGTAAGTATTTTATAGTCTTATAAATTTAAATTACCATTTCAAGTACTATTTGTAAGGATTGCTGTAGACAATGAGATAAAATCAATGATTTTCTGAAGCCATTTCATGTATATTAAATATCACTGATGATTGTTACTGGGTTAAAAGCAAAGTAACAATTTGTGATAGAGATGCCCTTTTAAAAGCATGATAAGAGGATGCTATTTAAAAATAGAAGCAAGCTTCTTGGAACAGATTACATCATCTTAAGATGTATTGCTTGTAGAATATAGTTGCTTCCAGAGATTGATGCTTGCCCTTGAGAGGTGGTTCATCATCTCTTCAATTATTTTTAAGAAGAATCTGAGATATAAGAGCCAGCAAAATGGCTGTAAAAAGAATAAAATGAAGTGTTAGACTACAAATACAATATATTTTTGGATGATCTTGTTTAATGTAACCTAGCTGAAATGCAAAAAATGGTGGACTTGGTTTAATTCTTGTGCAACTTCAGACTTTTATGTATACCAAGAAAAAGCAGGCTAAAATTGCTGTTCTTATAATCAGAAAAACTTGTAATGCTTCAACAGAATATAGCAAATAAAAGTATACAATAATAATTTTTAAAAAGATAAGTGATTGAAATCAATAATGGTGTTAAGTCAAACTTTAACGTTGGGGTTTGCAACAATAATTATTGCATTAAACAAGCACTCTCAAATATGATGTGAAAAACATTGTGCTCCAACAATTTTTCTTAGACTTTATTTTATTAGACTTTTTCTGAAGTCCAATAATTATTGAATGTGTAAGCATTCAATGTAATCTTCCTTTTTTTTTTTTTTTTTTTTTTAATTTCAAGAAGAAAGGAACTACCAAATGCTGTTTTCACTTAATTATCCTGCTCTGTTTTGATCTTAAAATCTGAAGGAAATTATGATTGCGTAGGCAATTTCAAATGCTCTAACCTTGCAAACCAGTCTGTGTGGGTAAAGCCCCTAACCCACATGGATCATTATGTGAATTCAGAACCTAAATGAAGTGTAAAAATGTAAACAAGATAGGTTGTGAAAGGAGAAATGAGATTTGGAAAATTCTCTCAGTTTTAATAATCCGGAAGGCTAGGAGGATAGCTAAAGAAATATTTTTTAAAAATAAATGAAATACAGATGTGACTGAACTGAGAGAATTCTGCAGGAGAGAAGAATAAACAGGAAGGGGAATACAGCTGTTGGGGAAAACATTGTTTACACAAGAGAACCAAGTTTTTCTATGGTCGCCACTGCCCAGGAATTCCTTTTTATACTTTCCTAAAATGCCTGGGCACATACATAATGTAGTCCATCTGCTTTCACTTCGTAAGGCCTTTGCTGTTCAGTAATGTGCTACATAGGCTTTGAATCTTTACAAAGATGCTAAGTTTGATTTTTCTTAACATAATGAAACCAAATTGAAGATATGAATGAAAAAGAAAAAATAATCTAAAAAACACAAAACCATTCTAACCAGAGAAATGGCTAATGTGACATTTCATCTTTTTATTTATTTTTTTTTTATTTTAGGGATATTCTGCCTGAACCCTGTTAGATTTTAAATGTTTTCTGTGATAGGACAATGTAAGGTCAAAAAAGCAATGCAGTAAGATTGTTTTTTGTTTTGTTTTTTTGTTTTATAATAACTAAAATCTTTCTAAGTTTGCAGCTGGACAAAATATAATTAAAGTGTTTTGAGGTATACGAGTGAGGTATACTCACCGGTGTATTAAACACCAACCATGAAACCTATTAATCATCGTGCATTTATTTTTCTATTTAACAGCATTGCCATTTCAGGTAATATATAGCTTAGTTGTGTTTCTCACTGGAGCAGTAGTAGTGTACAGGATTAAGTACAACAATGCAAATCAGTAAGTGTCATTCTATTATCTATGCGGAAAAAGATTAAATAGAAAGCAAAACCTGAAATTCAACTGTACAGCTTCTTTTCTTGCATTAGCACTGTAAACTTCATGCTCACAACAGTGAGAGCATATAGGGAGTAAAAATTAAAGGCAACCTGGTCATCGTGGTGATGTTGCAGGTATTTTTCTTAGAGTGTTGGTGTCATACTGATAAGGTCTGCAGTGTGTCAGTTGCATTCCCCAGCATTATCTCGTATCCACCCATCCCAAGTATGCTGCCATCATTTGTGTTGGCCAAGAGGACCTTGAAGGCCAGCTTAGTGTATTACGGTGCTTTAACTGGGGAAAATGCTAGTGCCTCTAAGCATGAGCTTTTCACATCCCATTCCAGTTGATTCATTTCCCCTGTCCGCCTACTCAAAAGGGACTGGAAGTCAAATAACAGTCTTGCTCAGACCATGAAGAATTTAATCTGGAGGCAAATAAATGAAAAAACGTAAATGACACTTTCTAGCTGTGAGGATATTGCACCTAAAGGATTCAAGAAGACCTCCACCACATCTTCAGTAAATGAGATGGAAACTGAACTGTATAATTACTAGGTGAATAAAATCTTGTAGAGAGTTTAGTTTTACACTGTATTGCAATTTTCTTTACATAACCCCTCTTGCTGGTCTTTCAGTCCTGACAACCTTTCTCTGCCTCCTGTGGGGCGTAACTGCCTAATTGCTCTCCTCTTGCCAACACCTCCCCAGCTCCATGTGTGCCAACCATCCTTGGTTCTCAGTTTCCATAATATAATCGGCACAATTGACTTGTGGAAAAAACGCGGAGCAGTTCTCAGTACATTTAATACTAAGTCCAGGTTTCTTCTGGTTTAGAGCTGATGAAGATCTTTTATATCTGAAAGCTTATTTCTTTGCCTTTGCCATCTCCTTTGGTTGGCCCACTTCTTGCTAGAAATCTTTACAACCATTTTTGGCATCTTGCAGACTTGCATCATAGTATCCCCAAAATGACTGCATTCAGACTGTGTTGAGTTACATGCATGTGTGCAAAGAACTGTTGGATTTTATCAACTCCCTCACAGTCATTTGAGGAGATGTTCTGAGTTTTTGGTTACCAGGAACAATATCTTCCCTAAAGAGGATGTATATTCTTGTACAAAAATGTGCACCCGTTTACAGTTAGGAATAGTATGTGTCCAAGCATGTAGTTGTGGTAATTACTCACAACTGCAGACTGACAGATGCGTGCTTACTACTGGAACTACATTTGGGCCTCATAATGTAAAAGTCTATCCCAAAACTATGAAGTAATGCTACTTAAGTGAGTGTTGTCCTGTTTGCAGTTAAGAGTTTCTTGGTCAACAGAACAGAGAAATCATTGGTAATTATTTTCTGTGCATTGTCATTGCTTCGAGGTCTCCATTAGTGTAAATACTTTTTTTTTTTCTTTCAGCTTAGTATAGCACACATCCTGAGTTTGACTAATACTGAAACTTGTCACCAACAGAAAGCTGAGGCACATATGTAGGCTGCTTAAGGTAGAAAAAGCAGACCTGCTAGGAAGGTTAGATGCTAGATGGTTACTGCCTTCCCTTCCTTTAAATTGTCATTTTCTATTTGTTCCCTTCTGAAAACAATTTCTGTATTGATCCAAGCTAAAAATGAAGTACTGTGAAAAATCTTTCCATTGCAATTGCTTGAGTGATATGTTATGTGTTGGCTGATAATCAAAGAGTAGCCAGAAAGTGTTTACCCTGTGAGAGGTAATGCTGCTCTCACACAGTTTATGCCTGTGAACTCCTCTCCTGGACTGGAAATTATTCCTGTCGCAGGTTTGACAGGGATTTGGTCAGGCCAAGTAAGAGGTTTGAGTGAGGCTTCATCTGCCACGTGAATCGAAACAAAGTCCATCTTCCCTTTACAACAAAGCAAAAGACTTTGAGGGAGGATGTGGGTGTAGAAAGTTGCAGCAGGCCAAGGCCTGCAGTCATGCAGACCTAGCAGTTGCATGAGTGGCTGTGTTCTGCCCCGTCAAGGCTCTGTGTGTCACTGTGGCCACCCTGTGTAGCTACCCTGAATGTGCTCCTGCTTTGTGGCCCGTTCACAGCTGCTGTTCTAGTTTTTGTTTGTTTGTTTGTTTGTTTTTAACAGTATAAAACCCCTTTTTGTCATGTAAATACCAGATGGCCAGGGAAATTGCGTTCACCCAATGTGAGCAGGTTTTGAGGAGATTCCACTGGTGTTCTTGCTCTCAGCTGTCATGTACCTGACTGCATGGCAACTGCTCCTTCTTTGGCACAGTTCAAAGTTATAAAGATTACTTTAACCCTAAGGAGTTTGTCCATATGCCTAACCAAAATAGAGGAGAAGCCTCATGCATCCAGCAGTGGTGTCAGTGGGGATGGAGCTGCTGACAGTGCCCCAGTTCTGTCCCATGTCCTCATCTGGCACAAGGGCTATGGCTCATTGGGTCAAAGCCCCTGAGGTCAGAGCATACCCTACATACAGTGTAGGCACATTTGTTTGGAGTTCATTTCTTTCACTCTGCACAGGCAGGAGATGGGGAAGTTGGTATGTACCATGTAAAGAGCACTGAGCTATGTATTTGAAAAGTAGGGCAAGATTTTTGGAAAGAAAAAGCCAATAGTACCAATAGGAGTTGTTGAGTTTTTTCTTCTGGGAATAGGAATGGCTGTACAGATGAGCTGCTCTTCTGAAAGATGTTGCCTAAATGTAGTTTAACTGGTGTGAAACTCAATGCAAATGTTCACTGTGTTTTGATAATAGCATATATGAACTTAGCTTAAAAATGTATTCTTCACAGCTTAAATCAAGTAAATAAAGTCTTGTTTAAACATGCTTAGCAAGTGTTTAATTCAAAGTCATTTTTAAAACACTTCAGTTAAGCTGCAGAAAAGTAACACATCTCCTCCATCTCTAGGACTGAACTTGAATGTCGTAAGATGGTGTGACTCAGTCATGTTTTTTGCTTTGCCTGAGTTTTAGTGTGTGGTTATGTTGTGCTGTGATCTTAATTTTAGTAATGACTTTGAGTGTGCATCTGATGGATTGAAGACTTACTGTTGCTGCTTTTTGCTTCTTAAATTTAACAGACTTTTCCCTGTTTTATAGGAAGTCATGATTGGAGTTATGGAAGTGACCCACCTCTCATGCCTGAGTCAGTTGCATCCTGTGTTTGATAGATCTTTTTCTTAAAGCTGGCTTATTGTTTTTGCTTTGTGTTGTGTGTTTTGTTGCAAATAGTTCATTGCTAGTAGAGTGGTTGGATTCATATTCTGCAATTGCGCTGTGGTGCTCTGTTTGTAAAAGCTGTTGTGAGGCTTACAGCTAAAGATTTGTTCTCTGGATTTTGGCTGGTTGGACTTGCTGGATTGTGCTGAGAAATGTAACTTTAGCTAGGGCTGTGTCCAGCTGCTGGTTATGTGAAAAGGATTCAACAGAGGCTGCTCTCACCAAATAATATGACCATGTCTCCTTGTGTTGGGCCATGCTGGAGGGGCATGGGAAATTGGGAAGGAAGAAGAACATATCTCCAGATCTCCTTAGCAAAACAAACTTAAGAGTTTTTCTGTTGCTATTGGGCTGTACCTCTCAGTCTGTTGGTTTTGTTTTGTTTTTTCTCTGAAGGGACTAAATTATTTTTTAATAATGGAGGAGAAAGTGTATTCATATTGCTGCAGGGCAGTTGTTCAGAAAGTTATTTTGCACAGAGAGCAGCAATGTTACTCACCACAGACTGTTGCCATGTCTCGAAGATATTTGATTTGGATGTAACAAAATTTTGCTGCTACAAAGATGCATTTGGATCCAGATCTTTGCACTACAACAGTATTAATAGTAGGGTGGAAAAGGTGTCAGATTCAGCTCAGAAAGTTAAACAGAGAAGGAAAAGAAAAGGACTCTCCTGAGATGTATTCAAGCAGAATACCTTGTTGGTTGAATACCATGAAGACCTTTGGCACATGAATTTGGGGTATCTTTAACTGATGGACCGGTTCTGACTAGAATATCTAAACCAGTAGTAGGGCTCCTCTAACAATATTTGTTTTTAGCAAACTGCCTTGTCAAAAATTATAAAAAGGAGAAAAAAAAATTAGCTGTATATATGCTTTTTCTAGAGGATTCATATAGATGATATTACTGTTCAGTGCACCACTCCCCTTTTAAATATCATGAGTACAAGTTTCACTCAGCAGAAAACCCTGTAGGACTTTAGGACTTGAACAAGAAGAGAGGAGTGGTGCCTGCATGCTTGGGCAATGGATACTGGAAACCAAGCTAGACCTATCTAGTAGGTTTTGGCAGTTTGCAAAATTGAAACCCCAGGTCTGAATATTCAGACCTGGGGTTTCAAATTTATATATATATATGTGTGTGTGTGTATATGTATATGTAGACTTAGGTGGAGTGGTGTACAGAATTTTGTGAAAATAAAATATTGAGATCTGGGCTTCTCTCTGCACTACAGATATAATTGTAAAAATGTTGGAGTGTTTGAAAATTGCTCCCATTCCTTCCCCAAATGAATCTGTGAATGCAAAGCCTACTTGCTGTCATACAGTTACAATATAGGGAGTATTTGTACATGCTTTCTATTATTTAGGCATGTTTGGGCATACACAGTGCTTGAATACACCCTGGCAATTGAAGATGAACACTCTTAGAGTTATAAAATTCTTTAATTCAATGTGCTTTTGAATTGTCGTAAGGGAAAACCTGCTATTACTGCAGTAAGAAAAGAGATTAATACCTTTTTGGAAAAATGGAAGTATCCATAACAGAACAGCTCTCAGGCAGCACCATGAGAAGGCACCAAGCCAGTGGGAGTCCAGCACAGCACCTTGCTCACAAAGCCACCTTGACCTGCCTCAAGGTTACCTGATTCTTAACGATGGATGCGTTAGCTCAAACTCATCCCGCTATCTGTCCAATATCTTTGTTTGTGACCAATGGTAGCAACCAGTTGCACAGAGGAAATATATGTTGATATTTTCTTATAATACTGTGACCAATGGATGCATCATAAGCTGCAGTGTTGTTTTTTTCTATAAAATTGACCATTTGCCTTTTGAACTCTGGTTCTCACAATGTATTGCTATGATTGAGAGTTGCCCTACTAACACAGATGTTATATAAAGATCCACTGTCCTTCTGTTGACCCAAACTGCTGGTTTAGTATAATGCTCTCTGCTTCCTGCGTTGGCCAATGTATAGTCTTTCCCAATGTTTGTATATGCGATCTGATGGCCTCCCAACACTCTCCTTATTCAGCTTTTTTTTCCATACTGAAAAACCCTAATCATTCTTCCTATAGAAGCTAGTTACATCTTTGATCATACATTTGTTCTACCTGCCTTTTTCCCTTTCCAGAGTAATGTAGCTTTTTCCCCTCAGTTCTAAGGCCAAACTGGTACACTTTTGCAGATCCATCTTGGCTCTGGGCAGAAGAAAAATATCCAGTGGGGAAAAAAATCTTCATGCCACTGTATAATATTCATGGAACCAAGTACACAATGTGTGAGTAGGTACTTGTTTCTCCACATACCTAAAGAGACACAAGAGAGGTACAGTGCAAAACAGCAGGAATAAACAGAGCTAGGAAGGAAGGGAGGTGGTAGGAAAAGGGAAAGAGAAATGAGTAAGGTGTTTGTGTATTTGTATAAACCAAAGAGGAAAGCTTCTCAGTAGGATTCAATTTCCATGATAGCCATCTTTGAATATATTAGAAGATGGTACAACCAGCCTTTGTTTTTTTGGGGGAAAAAAGGAAGAATATTCAAGTCACCCATAATTTTATATCCTCACAGGGGTCACAGAATTGCTTACATCTGCTGATCGTCAGTGGTTATGAAGCAAGCAGGCTTGACCATGGCTTAGTCATTACTGCCAGGCTGGAGTTACATGGCATGTAAGCCAATAGACTCCAGGCAGTAAAATTTTTACAGGCTGAGTACTGAAAAACTTAAGAGGGAGATTAGACAGAAATGTGACACAAACAGCAGATTTCATATTCCACAAAAATGGTGGCTTGAGTCCATGACCTTGCTGTTTTGTAAATATATTTGTATAATATCCTTTAGAAAAAAAATCCTCTGTTGGGATTTAAAAATAGCACTGTTTCCAATAACATATTTTGTTACCTTATATATTGCTCTTAAGGAAAAAACAAAATACAGGAAGGTTCATTAAGCACTTTGCTGCTTGCCATGACGTTGTCCTTGACCTGAGTGGCTTACCACAGAAGAACATGTTGCAGACAGCCAACTAGGTGACATGGGTCTTGAAACAGGAAGAAAAAGGCAGGTATCTGACCCAAAGTACTGGGAGGATAGGGGTAGGGATAGAAATTAGGAAAAAGCTACACAGGCGGGGAAAAAGAAAGAAAAGCATTAGGCAGTTAAAGAAAAAAACAAACAAACAAACAAAAAAAAAACAGAGAATGGAAATCGTAGTTTGGCATACATTTGTATCCTGAGCATAATGGAGTCCTGTATTTAGGAGCTCTTTTGTACACTTAATTGTAATTTCATCTCTTTCTATATCTCTCTTTTCTGCTCTCAGGCAGCTAATCGCTAATTGCAGCAATGCAGCTGCATTTGCAAGGTGTCTGTGCCAATTTTTGTCAAGATCTTCTGTGAAGGTGTAGCTTAGCCAGCAGCAGGATTCCTAGGAAACTGAGACAGTTTTTCTGAGCAGTCCACACTTCTGGCCTGAAAAACTGGAGGGGCAGAGAGATAAAGAGAGAGAGAATCAAAAACTGTAAGAGGTAACTTGAGGACTAGGGGAAATTGCTTTAGACAAGGTGTTTCTAGGTCAGTCTGTCTCACTTATCAAAGAGAAGATGGAGAGTTGGATTGACTGTGGTATATAAGTTCCCGAAGCTCCTCAGTCCCCTTTTCAGGAGTTTAGCAAGAATCATTTATTGGAAGCTTATCCTACATGAATTCAAATAGTAAATGAGCACATATTTAAATAGTTATGGTTGTTATTAGCAATAAAGGAGCTTGTTTTATTTCCAGACATCACTTAGGTTAGGATTCCTTGCCTTTAACTTCTGATAGTTGCTACGTAGATGTCTGCACTTAAGCTAATCATCAAAAGCTCCTTTTTTAGTTCAATGAAAGGAAATGGGTGGTTTTAGGGTAACATGAATCAAACTCTAGAGTCAATAGTGGATGCAGAGCTGGCCAGCACAAACTAAAGACTGCAGAGTAACGGTGTAGATGTCAGTGGCTAAACTAGTTGCACCTAGTGTGTCTTTCTGGAAGATGTGCCTTAGGGCAAGCGCAGGAGAGATGTTATGTGATTGATCTGTTCTGTCCCTAAACTCTCTAGGCAAATACAAAGCAACTATCTAGGAACACTTCAAGAAAAGCTACAAAACTTCTCAAAGCTGGATAAGGTATGAATGATTCAGCTATGCATAAGGGAAAATTTTGGCAAAATAGTGACTACAACTTTGAAGATTACTATGGGAGTTACAGTGGCTTTCAAAGAATTGCTAAAATGGGCCCTGTCCTATCAGGATATGTATTGACAATCGCAGAATCACAAAAAATAATGGATCTCTCTTAGTGCTTCCTGGAGTTTAAAGGTTTGTTACCCACAAATACCTGGACATTTTAATGAAGTGTTTTTAACATATTAAAAAAAAAAAAAAAAAAAAAAAAGAAAAGAAAAAAAAAAAGAAAATGAAGTATAAATTCGTTTTATTTAATATCCAAAATTGCAGTATTTTAAAATTATTAGTTCAGCTAAAGCTAACGACAAATCTGATTTAAAAAAAAAAAAAAAACACAACTCTGAAAACTTAGTATATTTGCACCTGATTAAGCTTCACCTATTACCTAATTATGTTGTTTTCTAGGTAGCTAAGGTTTTAAATGTTGTAATTGCCGATGGGTTTAAAGTACAGAATATTATCATCCCACCTTAAAAGACTTTCAGGTTGTTCTGTTCCATTCTGGGAGATTATAATGATCTCTAGTGATAAATATGTATATGTATGTTTGTATATTCAGTTTAGGTTCTAAGTAATGCAACCTTGCAAAGTTTCTTAAATATAGCTTCTTAAAAGGCTCTTCAAATTTTCCTTTTCAAATTATAATATATGTAGTGCCTCAGGTCAGCACGGCATGTTAGAAGCAGAAGTAAGCTGTGAGAGTACAATCAGTTCCCTGATGAAAAAATAATTAAAACTCCAGTTCTGTGGTGTAGCATCAGAGCCACTGATGGGAGTAGAACACAAAAGGCATTTTTATTTCTATTAATTTCATGGGCCTAAGAAACTCCATTGTATTATGCATTGCATGCTACACACTTATTTAGAGCTGTACATTGTGTCAAAGCTATCATGTGTCGGTGTAAAGTGTCCATGTGAAATCTAGTTCTGTCATGTAATCCTTTCCATGCTTGGTGCACAGAAATTTTCCTGTCCGTAGCATCTTCCAGAGGGGGACAGAAGGAGAAGAGAGAGGGAAGTTTAAAATCCTATGGCCTTACCCATGAGAAATGGTACACAGTGTGCAAAAAAAGCCCCCTGCAAAGCATGAAACGTTAAGCAGTAATTTGAGTTCAGTTTTATCTTCACTTTAGTCAGGATATGTTTATATTCTTATTACAAAACAGTAGAAGCAGAAGAAAAATCCAATCCCTTCAAACTCTCATAATTCTCAGATAAAGAAGCACAGTTGAAGGCTGAAGCTCATTTGAATGTGTTTTGTCCAGACACCCTGTGGCAGCTCTGATGCTTTTTAGCTGGTAGGTGTTGGTGGTAGAGCTGTGCATGTGCGTGCACATGTACTGAAGTGTGTACTGCACTGAAGGTTTAAGAGAACTGTACTACCCAAGTCAAGAATAGTGCACGCTGTTCACAATCATGGCTACATGATAGGGATGTTTAGGTGGTAGTGTTTGTTTTTGTTTTTGCTTTTTTTGAAAATAGGAGGGATTCCTACCTTGTGAAGGAACCTTTTAATTTCTTCTACCTTCTGTGCTTTGCTTTCAGCCTGCATTACCAAGTGCCTGACTCCACTACTTCGGAGATGCCCAGGGTGGTCTCATCTCAGGGCTTCTGTGCAGGTGCATTGCATGGTCTCTTACAGTGTGTGCTGGTGCTGGACTTGGTGCTAGCATGGCTGGCATCCATGCTTAGTGAAACTTAGAAAAGTTTTACCAAGGCTTGTTTTCCCAGCGCAGCCCCAGTTTAAACATCCATCCTTCAAACAATGGGGCTTGTACTTCAGTATTGCATATCACTGGGGCAAGACCTGTAACTTATTTGGTGCTTTTTGGTGTCTGATGCAGTGGGATTCCTCTCATTGAAACCTTCAGTACCTGCTGCAATACAAATTTTACATAATAATGAGCAATAGTATTGAAATCAAAGGGGATAGATGAAAATGGGAATTATCATCAAAGACTATTGTTCTTATGTGAGAATTAAAACTAGTACAGCTATTACTTTGTCTCACATTTTGATTACATTTTGTGAGAAGGAAAACTGAGTGTAAGAATGATGCTAACACACAAATTCAAATAGGATGTTATAGTGAAAATAGGTATAATAGAGCTGGTTTGAATGACAGAATTTGCATGCAAGCTACCAGGTTTGGGGGAATAACATTTCAATTACAAAGTGACTTTCTACTAGTTCTTTTCTTTAGACAGCTTCGTCAGAGTAAAAGCACAGCAAAATATATATCAGTCATGGAGATTTAATTGTTCTGACTAGAAATGTGATTAAAGAAAAAAACAAACAAAACACTTTTACCAGCATATGATGAAGATTTTATGGTCACCTTGTTTGTACACAATGTTTCAGATCTAGCTGTTTGACAGAGAAACATGGTTGTTCTTTGTCCCAGTAAATACAGCAAAATGCTGCTACTGGTTCACTAACCCATATTAAGCTGCATTTCTCTGTATTCTGCTACAGAATGCTATAGCATTTCTTCTGCTTCCCCTACTCCCCCTCTTCTTTCTTTGCGGTACTTCTAGCACTCTTGCTTTATTGTGTACGTTCAATTCCAGGACTGTATGAACATGCTGCAGTGAGAACTCCGAACAAGTGAATTAGATATTCCAATTAAATCTAAAATTTCTGGGTAATTATGTCAGGTAAACTGCTAGTAGGTATTTGCAATTATTTGAATAGAGATTGATTTCATCATGTTATGTTGGATATCACTGTTTCAGCTGAATGTTTGATGTTCTCACTATAAATGTTTCAGCTGCTAAAAAAAAAATGGTCTTACATTGCTGAAAAGTCTTTTTGCTGTGTTCTATCTTATGATAGACTTGCCTTGATCAAGTCCATACATAATGAGAGTTTTATGCCCCTTTGGATACCAGAACGTTTTCTCAGTCTCCTTTCCAGAATCTTTATAGCTTACAACACAACTGGCCTAATATATGTTTAATTTAGCTTTCACTTACATCTGTTGTCTTTTCTCATGGATTTTCTAATACACAGAAACAATCTTGAAACAGGACATTTCAGTTTTCAATAACGCTGTTCCAAAGCTTTATTTGCTTGTACTGCTGTAGTGACTGGGATCTGAGTCATGGGTAGCAATTCTACTCTGCTAGTCTTGTATAGGAATAGAAGAAAAAGGCAGTCTGTAGGGCAGGCATATCTGCATTTTTTCCACTCATCACACAGAATTAACCAATACTTCAGAGCTGATATTTCTGCTGTTCTTCTGTGGCAGAAAGGCTGACGATATTTCTCTTGCTTTGAAGAGTAAGACAGGTAGACAACTAATGGTAATTAAGTCCTTTATAAGAATTGCAACACGACTGTTAATCTGCTTAATCAAGCTTAATAGGGTGAGGTGCCTGGGAATGTGTGCTCAAGCAGGAGAAATTGCAATTAAGTCCAAAATGTCAAACTTGAGAAATGTATCATTGGAACTTACACACTTTTTTCCAGGTTACCTAAACTCTTACCTCTTTCAAGAATTGTTCCACTTCTTGAACAGATTTGGTGTACGTCTGCTTAGCTTCAAACCTGGCAGATATTATTAGGATCTATTACACTGTCCAAGTGGTTTTCCTTTCTAGGTAGGCATTTCTCACTTTGTAAATTTCATCTCCTAAAATTAACTTTTATCAGTGTTTCTCATCAGTTCATAAATGAAGGGCTAAGGCAAACGAACAGAAGTTCGCTACCTCTTTTTTAAACATTATTCTTATGTGTTATTCCTACAAGTTCATGGAACAGAGATTAATACATGCAATAAATACTATTCCCACTCAAGGGAACAGTTGAGCCGAAGTATAGCCTGCAAAATGCAGAACATAGTGAAGCACACTAAAATCAGGCTTAGTACTGTGCAAGACTTAGGAAGTCCGCATGTTGCACATGGAATAGTTTAGTTACAGTCGTTATTTTGTATAAAACATTACCTTTTATGTTCTCAGATTATGTGGCATCAGTCTTGACTTTAAAAAAAAAAAAAAAAAAAATCATCATGTGCTTGCATGTGTTGGTGTAAAATTGTAATGGGTGCTCCTTTTCATAACTTCGTAGCTTGAATGGTGTTCTTACAGTTCTGTGGGAACTGTGATAACCTAGTTCCTTATGCTTTCTGTGCTGTATGCTACATAATTTGTTCTCAAACTGCAGTCTACTTTAGTTTCCATTTCAGTTTCCCATAGTCTTTACAACAATCAGGTATGCCAGAAGGTGCTACACTTACTTAATGCAGAGATTTGTGTCGATTCCATCTGCTGGTGGAGTTTACCCAGAGCCCCCAGCAGGAAGGTTTGCTATATTCCAGGAATTTTTCCCTCTTGATTTACTTCCCCCCCCTTTTCCACCCTGTACACACACTGTGCATGCTTTTCAGATCGAGTAAGTGAGAGGCTGGGTGACAAATTAGACTGAAAGCATCTGTTTCTGCTTCTATGCTGAAAGTGCTGAGACAAAAATATACAGTATATAGAATGAGTTAGTGCATTTATCTGATTTAAGTTCGGTTTGGAGATGATGCCTCACTAGCTGTATTCTCCCTGAAACTGGGCTACTACTAGAAATAAATTTTCCATGTTATGATAGACTGAAAGAAAGTAGTAATATAGAAGACACAAAGGTTTCTTGAAAACACATGACAAATCCATATTTTAGTAACTGAATGTACTGAACAGGATTTTTGATTGCATCTGAATATTATTATTACTATTATTATTATTATTTTATGATAGCACTCTTGAAAGCTGGGCCTTTTCTGTCTGAGATTTAGGAACCTGTGTTTGCAGATATTCGCCCTTACAATCAAGCATGCCAGAGTCTGACTTTCAAACTCCCAGGATTTAGGATCTTAACACTGATTATTTATTTATTTCAATCTATTCAAATTATTTCAGTTTTATCTGGCTTCTTAAAGTTTATCAAGCTATTGATTTAATACTTTGTTTTCTCATGTGTTCTCTTTAAAGAATTCTGTAATATTAAATATTACATATTTATATTGTAATATTGTACTTTGATATTTGCATTGGAAAATTAAAAGTAGATTGTTTTTCCTTAGAAAAAGGAAAATATGGAGGGTAATGGTCTTTTTTTTATGTCAGTGCTGCCATGGTAAGATTTTCTTGTACAGCATAAATCTCATAACTAGCACCTATCGCTTCAGATGCTTCAGAGCTCTTTTATTGTAAAATGTCTGCCTTGCCTTTGCTTCGGTACAATTCTCTTAGTCAGTAAACTCCCAACACTTCTCAGACCAGGATTTTGAAGGAATTTTTTATGTTGTGCTCCAGTGAAACAAAACATACAAATAAAAATTTGCAGGATAGAAACCACAATGAAGTCCTGTTTGTAATGTCTTAGAGTAATTGAAGGAAAAGGAGAAGATTAATATGTATTACATTAGCTTTCCCTTGAGTAGAAAAGCAAAGGTTCATTCTTATAACTTGTGTGGTATTAAGCAGATTACACTTCGTAAGCGTAAAGGTTTTATACCTAATTCCTGAAGCCACAAGTAGTTTTAAATGTTGTCTAATAATAATTCAAATTGAAAATGCACTTATACATGAAAGGTAAAAGCTTGTGCTGATGCATTAATGTGGTGGTCTTCCTGGGCTGTCCTACATTGCTGCTGTAAAATGGAGAGTGCTTCTGCTGAATAAACCTTCAGGATATCAAAAAAGCTGAAAAACATTCTTCATTTAACAGTTCTTATACTTTTGCATCTTCTCTGGTTGGCAAGATAAATGTGCGTCATTTGGTAACGCAGCACTGCATTAGGTATTTTGGATCATCTATACAGACATATCAAGCATATATGCTTGATATTCCATGTTGTGTTATGAATCCTTTTTGTCAGTGTTCTAGGTTTCAAAAGAGGCACTAATTGCATGTTAAGATAAAACACTGATGTTGTTTCTTGCTAAGTCACTGAAGACTGCAACTAGAAACTTTACAAGTTTTTTTGTTCTCTGGCCTTTTTACTTGTCTTTCAAGGAGTTGGAGACATGAGGTAGACACAAATCCCGGTCTGTTGTATGAAGTGGAAACCATGGGTGCAATTTCCTCCTTTCTAAGAGAATTCAAATCTGTCTCTGCCTCTCCAAAACATATCCTAACTACCAAAGACATCTTCCAGCTATGGACAGCCCTCTTTAGTTTGAAGTTCTTTCAATATGCTAAAACAACACAAGTAGAGTGGAATTGTAGAATCACAGAGTAGCTCGAGTTGGAAGCAACCTTAACGATCGTCTTAGTTCCAATGCCCCTGCCGTGGGCAGTAGTCAGTAAAATGCTGTAGTCTAGTGTTTAGAGTACTGGATCAGGCCAGGAGTATGGGATGTAGTTGTGTGACCAGAAGTCTCATGTACTATAAGTGAGTTTAGGTAAATGTGATTGGAAATATGGTAACCCTAATGCTTCAGGTTATGTTATGAGGTATGTCGTTGTCCTTCCTGTGTAAATGAGCACAGGTACTTGCTGCAAGGTGCTGGATTCACTTCTGAAGACCAGAAGCATACAAGTTTGTCATATCTTTTGTGACCGAGTCTGTGTATTCTGAACAAAATAAGTTTACTCTCGGAATTAGGCAAGTAAAGAAAAAGAAATGTATTTGATTTGAGTTCGTGTGTTGTTTTTTTTTTTTCACTGATTTTTTTTTTGGGGGGGGGCGGTAACCATTTTATAGTGACAGTGAAGGAGTTATAGGAAAAATTATCGCATTTTCTGCTTTGATAATTTCGTATTTACTTGGATGAAAACTAGATTTTGTGTACGAATTTTGCTGTACATAAAGTTCTCTGTTAATACAATATTTAGCGTGTTGTACAAAGCTGTTTTAAAAATGAGCTATTCTGTGCACAAAATGCCTTCATCAACTGTGTACCCTGATACATGATGAGAATACAAGTATTTTTGTATAAATACTTGTATTACAAAAAATGCAAAAAAAAATGTGCTGTTTGTGTAACAGACAGTATCGTGTATGCACCTAACACATAGGAGAAGAATCATTTGAAAAACTAAAATTCTTTGAAACAGAAATTGATTGTTGGGCCTTGATGTTTGTGTTTTAGCAACGAATGGGGTAAGCACTCCTATTTCAAGTAAAATTTTAATGAGAACTTTTTCTACCAGTTCAAAGTTATTGAAGTGCTATACTGTCAACAAGAAATTCAGACTGCATTTTAAGTTTGTCAGTATAATTGGTTTCCTACTGTACGTACATGGAGAAGTCTGTGTGTGCATGTATATTGTGTTATAAACTTAAAATTCCAAATCTGTTGGTCAGGATTTGGATTGGTATTTCTATAGAGAAAAATAAGTGTGTTTTCTAGTTATCTTCCTGGTGTATATACAATAAAACTATTCATCTTATAAACAGGTTAGAAAAGTCTCTTCACTGAATATATTAGAAAAGTAGTAATATAAATGATAGTAAGAACCATATTGTAGCATGTTAGCCTGCCATAGCTTATTTTGTGTTGGACTATAATAAATACTATAATACTAAATACTATAATAAAGTTCTGCATAATTTTTAATTGAGTCTGTTCAGAATTTTGATTTTTTCCCCGAAAGTTGTATTAGTTTGCTCTTTCATGAGGAAAAACAGAGGAAAAAAAATCACTACATAAACAATTTTCCTTTGTTTGAAGGTTCAAGCTCAAGTGCGACATGCAAAACTCAACTTTGACAAACTGAAGACTGATGTCTGTCAAAAAGTCGATCTTTTGGGAGCAAGCAGATGCAACCTTCTTTCTCATGTGTTAACAACATATCAGGTATTCAAAACCCTATGAGCCTCCAAAATAAGATTTCCCATTAAGGTGTTTTTAACAGGTTACTATAGCAATTTTTAAATACAAGAATATGTAACTAATACTGGAGGGGAGATGTAAAATCTGTAAAAAGCAGATTGGTGTTTAAGCTAATATTGCCTTGAAATTTTACTCTCCCTTACAGACAACACTTCTTCATTTTTGGGAAAAAACTTCACACACGATGGCAGCTATCCATGAAAGTTTCAAAGGTTATCAGCCATATGAATTCACAATGTTAAAGGTAAGGAATACATCAGTGTGTTTGTCTGCCCAGTGATAACAAATAAGAGACCGTATAACCATGTAGAAAGCACACATTCATATTTTGTCCATATGTTGTCTGGCAATTTAATACCTGTCCCGTCTTTTCATTTGAATACGTGCTTTCTGTCAAATGCATTTCTGGCTAGTAAGATCAAAAACTGCATGTACAGTGTAGTGATAAAGGACATATTTCAAAGGAAGACAATATTCAGGGCTACACTTAAGTATGTGTTTAAGTGCTAACTGGGATTGGTTTTGATTGTTCCTGAAGAATCATGAAGTCCAGCATAATTAGGGATTTATGCTCCCCTCCAAAATTCCACAATGAATTAATGCTGCAAAGCACTCTGTACTTGAAGAGGCGGCTCAGTTTGAAAGCAATTAGGAGTCATAGCCTCAGTCTGTGAGATGTTTGTGCATATGACATGCAGAAGTAGAAGCTGGGCTGCAGTGTGCTGTATAGCCTGTGGCTACCCCAGAGCTCCTGGAGAACAAGCACCTGAAGGTATAAAGTTTAGTTCACCCCAGGCTACCATACTTGCTCTTACATGACTATGCTATATTTAAAGTTGTTTTCTAGAACGTGTGTTGGGAGGGAGTGGTTTCTGATCTTTGAAGTGCATAAAGAGCTTGTGGAGACTGTTATTCCGGCAGCTTGAAACAACACAACAAAAGAACCGGCCAAACACATTTCAAGCTTCAGTCTCTCCTGACCAGAGGACAGAAAGAAAAGGAAGTTCTGCTCTGGACAGCTTTAAAGACTCAACCTTTTCCATCTTACCCAGTCTGTCCTGCCAGAAAAGTCTGCATTTGCTATGAAGCTCACAGAACTCTGCGCTTCCTTCTCACATCGTCCGTATATGGGTTCTAGCCAGAGTGCATCTCCAAATTCCAGCAGGAGACAGTTGGGAATAGTTATCTTGACACTGCCAGTAATTGCCTACAGACTCACCAGTTAAACTCTAAATCAGTAAAAAGGTCCTCTTTGTTTCCCCATCATCACTTCCCATTGCAGTGACGGCTGGTTCACAGCCTGGGTTTAGCATGGCCAGAGTCCTGTTGAGGAGCCTGGGAAGCATGCAGTGGGGCTGTTCTGCTCCTAACCTCATGATGTTTGAAGTTTTCTGAAGATTTTTTTCTCTATGCTTTTAAACAAACTCTTTCCAATCTAATTTGTGCAGATACTCAGAAAAAAATACAGGCTATTTATTCTCTTTCATATCTAAAAACATGATTATGTGAACAAGACATGTTTTAAAACACATAATGTTTAGATACCTTGTAAAGAAGCTTGTATGGAAAATGCACCACTTCTGGAGCATGAAATACCCTTGTGATGGAGAATGAGAAGTACCCTCGTGTTGGAGGATGAGAGAGATTTTGGAATGCCTGTTATCTTTTGAACTTTCTCCTGTGAAAGATTTTAGTATAATCTAAATTTGGAATTAAATTGGGAATCTGTGATGGAGAAATGCAATCTATATTGTGTGCACATATGCAACAAGCACTCCCTGGAATAGAAAGTAACTGTAAAAATGATTGTGGATATTGTAGTATGTTTAGGGTGAAGCCCTTTGTTATGAGAATCATAACCGTTTTTATTGCTGGCCTCCTGCTCTGAAAAGATGTGATTTCCTGTTTGTGCAGTTATATGTATGTTGAGAAATAATGCTAATCAGGGGTTAGTTTTATACTACAGAATTTCATGGAAGTCTCTGCTTGCAGAAAACAGCTGCTTGGGGATAAGACTCTGTTGCTGCCTTTTAGTATCAGTTCTTTATTTCTTTTGGTCTCTGGAGTGTGGGATTATTATTTTATTTTTTTTTAGTACATCAAAGTTCAGTCTCCTATATGATCTCTTTTGCCTCAGTTAGTTTCTGTTTGTTCACATTAAATGGTTGCTGAGAAGATTCAGTTAAAATCTGTTAGTTGCATCAGGTGAGGTTCTGTTGCCTGACAGCTTGGGTGTCTACTGCTGCTTCAGGGACATTCAGGTCAGTCTCCAAACCTCCAGAAGAGTGTGGACTCCCTCAAGTCCCATGCCTTCTCTGCTAGACGTGCTAGAGTGTGGAAAAACAAGAGATGTTTATGGTTAGGAACTGATCCTTACCAGTCATGTCATGTGCTTATGCCAGAGTTTAAGGAGTTGCAACCTACTTCAAGTATTACTTTTTTATAACATATAATAAATGGCTATAGGTGATCTTGGGTAAGTGTAGTTTCTAGTGGAGAAACTTCTGGTCAAAAAAGATATCATGTCTGCTGTTTATGTGTTAAAAACATACAAATGGGATATTAATTGCTTAAAACATAAAATATTTTGATGTGCCCATTTCTACATGTTTAATTGGGAGTTCTCTCTTAGATATAAGACAAGGAAAAATATTCTTTAAAGGGATCTTTTCTAAAATAGTGAATGAAGCAAATCATTTTTCTTTTGTGATTCTAGTTCTGTTAGCAGCTTACTACTAGCAGTTTAACTTTACTCATCCTTAATTCAGGAGTGGTCCTGCCGAATTAAGCAAAGCTTATGTGTATGTAGGGTCAGCATTTTTACTTCAAAACAAGAATTTAAGGAAACAATGTTAATATTTGACTTAGATGTAAATTGACTTACTGAAAAATTAGAAGGTGCCGTGTACTGGAAAATTACTATTTGTATTTTGTAGTATGAATATATTAATGTACTAGATTTACCTCAGGAAAGAGACTCTTAAATGCCTCTCGGTGTTGTTTCTGGAAAGAAAACATTGTCTTTAGAGATGTTTGCCAAACTCCCTTAATGAAAAGCAGCCCATTTGTTTTCTTTGCTTCAGGGTATATGCTGAGAGTAGTATAATTGTGCTTTTGCAGCTGTATTTCCTAACTGCTAGTTTTATGCTTGATGAAAGATGATTATTAATGTGCTAACAGATCTATGTATCACGATGTAAAAGTATCCATTACTGCAGTATTAAAGATGATGGGCTGCTGCTTTGGTAAAATCTTTAAGGTTTCATTGTCTTGAAATCACTATATATCAAAGGAATTCAAATTTATTTCAGGGGCTACTTTTCATGAATTGTACCTATTTCTAATTTCTGTCACTGTTTATTTGTCTTCGGTACTTCACGAATCTTTAGTCATATTGTTTACATTTCACTACTCTAATAATAAACTTCCTAAAGAGTTCACATGAGCCTAGAAACAGTATTAGCACTGGCGAGGGAGTCAAAAGGCCTAAATCTCAATGCATCCATCTATTTGTGTGCAAAGTGGAGCACTGCTGCTTCTGCTGATTACTTGGTTTGGAAAACCCTGCCCTAACACAGCTACTTCAGTACTGCTGCCTTCTGCTGACACTTGCTGTAGACCGGTATCCTTTCTCATTTCCATTTTGTTGCACCATGACTTTATTGCCTAGGCAGAACTGCATATAATCTTACATCTCTGTTCTTTTCTTTTTCTTTTCTATTTTTTCATAAATCTCCCTGAGGAAATACTGAAGCTACCTGATTGTCCTCCTCCCTCTCAGCCCTCTCTTAAAATGAAGCAGATCCAAACTTTTGTCTCTTCAGTGGTGTTATGCATTTCTGGATGTTGTTATGATGTCCTGGGATGTATCGCTGGCTCCTGGAGCTGCCCTTAATCATGTTACTTTGATTCCTTCCTCAGTAAAGAGGAAGAGCATAAGTTGTCCAAGGCACTTGGGAGGAATTGTGGGCAAGCTGAATGCATTGTCAGCACTCTGGTGATGTAACTACAGAGAACAGATTTTGTGTGCAGTCCAGGTCATCTCAGCTAGTCTTGAAAGAAGCTATAACATAAGCGAAGGAGTTTTCATGAGTAGCAGTCAGCTTAGGAACAGTGCCTGAACTGGAATCAGAGCTGCCTCCATGGTGGAGGAATCTCACAGTTAACTGGCTGGGGATATCCAGTCTGAGTGATGGTAGCAAGCAAAATGTCACTGGGTAACTTTTGGTTGCAGAGTCAGGATAAGCACAAGGAATGACTGTGAACTTGCTTCTGTAGCGTGTACGGTCTTATCCTGATTTTTATAGTTTAAAAAAAAAAAAAAAGAAAAAAAAAAAGAGAGAGAGACATAATGAAGCTAAGAAGAAAGCTTTTTAGACCTGAAACCTTCAGTCACATACATGTGTGGCTTACATACATGTGTGGCTTACAACAAAGTCCATGTGAGTTCTTGCTAGCATCCAGACACATGCTGTGAAGATGCACATTTGTCTGTTCAGAGCCAATGAGGTCAGTGATGCTTTACACACCAAACAAGTATGCTTGCTTTTGTCTGAATTCAGTCTGTATCTCACAACTTTGTTTAATCATTTTATTTCCTAGATGATGGGAGTTCTTCCTTTCTTTAGATCTAACCTGAAACAACAGAATGTCAGTGTCATTTCTATGCATGTTGACAATAGTGATCACATTACTGTGGCTTTTTGTTTCGAAAACAGTTGAGAATGGCTTTTTAACACTTATTTCATACCCATTGTCTAGATTTTGTTTATCCTTTTATAAAGATACCTCAGTTCGTAGTACACACTGGGCTGCAGAGTGGAGGAGGCAGGGGAGAGGATAGTAATTTAATTATTTGCTGTTAGAATTGGAGGAAATATTGGCTATATGTCAAAATAATTAGGTAAATTGAATTATTGTTTCTGCTAATTTTCAACAATTTTATCATAATCTCTACTTAAACTGAAGCTGTATTTCAGAGCTATATTTATTTTTCTAATACAGGAAATAGTAACTCCCATTATTATCGTGCTGTTTCCTTCCCGAGGTACTCATGAACTCCATTTCTATATGCTTTTTCCGTGGGTTGATCACAGTCCTTTAAAAATGGATTTCCTGAAACACTCTTTAACAATGAAGGAAGCATCATAATATAGTTTCTTGAAGAAGGATGCTGATTTCTTTGTATTTTTCATGAAGATGTGGAAGGTTTTACTTCTGATAATTCTCTAAGTTGCACAAATTCTCTAACTTCTACAAGTTAGGCTGTAGTTAACGTAGCTGTTTGTTGTTTGAAACCATTACATCCTTCTCAGGCAGGCTCAGTGCTGCTATGCGTAGCCACAGAGCACCACACACAGTTGCAGCATCACCTCCTGAGTGCAGTGCACGATGTGCTCTACAGTGGAGGTGTCAGAGATGGGTCAAGTGCCAGAAGCACTGCTGTCATTCTCTGCGCTCCAGTTCTGTGCGTATGTTTCTGAACTTTAACCCAGGTCCTCGCGGAATCAATGGAATAATCCCCCACCAGTTTTAGTAGTACACAGTGCAGTCTAGTCAACAGCTGGTACAAACACAGCTGAAGAGTAACATTCGTTCATAGGTGATCTAGCTGACGTGGCTTGTGTCCGTTATTCAGAATCCAAGAAGTACACTTAGCAGTGGTTCTGGTTAGCACTGTTACAGTGTTAAAGGAAAAAAAAAAGTGGCAACCATAGATAAGGTACATTTCTTTAAGGCCTCTAGTTGTTATTGCTGCCTTTGTGATCCCTCATCTTCTGACACATGATGTCTGCAGTGCTCTAGGTGCTTATGACAAATTAATCCGTGGCACTAGATAAAGGCATTAACTTACTGGGAGGAGAAAAAAAATCCAACTGCAGTATATGACAAGTCCATTCGTTTGGTTTCTAAAACACAGAAGTATACATCTCCACACAAGTACTAACAGAAACAGAAACTGGAATGCCCCTTCTGGTGACTAATGCATTCTGGTTAACAGGGCAGTGCATACAAGAGCTACAACATGTGTGGGAATATTTTTCTCACAGCAGGTGAGCTGGGGACTCTAACCTTTATTCAGTAGGTGAGACAGACTTAGCAAACATGTTAAGTAACCTTCAGTTATTTAAGTTTTCATGCAGCAACCATAATTAATGCATAACATTAATGCATAACATTAATTATGGGGAAAACTAGTAGTATATTAATACTTCAGTAGTCTCAAACAGTCACTACACAATGCTTTTATGTGTTGGCTTGTTCACTTGCCCAACTTTGGGTTATAAAAGTGCAGACCGTGAAACTGCTCATTTTTATCTTATAGCCTGGTCTTTCACATTGCAAAGGGTCAGCAGGCTGTGGTAATATCACACCTGGCCTCTATCAAATTATCCAAGATTTTAACCCCTGCTTTTGGATTGAGGATATGAGCAGTACTGTCCTAGTGGCACTGCAGCTGCTAAGGTTCTGTGAAGAGTTGGGTCAGGGAAAAAAAGAGTAAAGAAATAAAGAAGCAGTACAAGGAACAAATAGGTTTAAAGAGTGCATCTATTCATTCTGTTTGAGTCAGATATGCTTTTGATACTAGACTAATTTATATAGGCTTTATAGTCTGGTTTGGCCTTACATGACATATTTTTGCTTCCCTGAATCTTTTTTCTTCTCTCTTTTCATTTATAATGATTATGATCTAGAGCTTGCAAGATCCTGTGAATAAACTAACAGAAAGAGCAGAAAAGGAGGACCTGCAGATTGAGAGCACCAAATCAGTAGAAGATCAGCAGAGTCAGTAAGTCACATGTCCTGTATCTCAAAATAATAAGTAATTTTATCTATAATCTACTTTCTCTTTGCTAGTCACCAAATATTTAAAACTAAAAATGTAGACAATGGTAGTCGGACCACACTAGCAAACAGTAAGCTTAATACAAGCATTACTGAAATTATGTACTGTGTGTATGAAAATTACTAAACTTTATGGTGAGTTTAAGAGCTTAAAAAGGACCCATTTAACCTTTATATGTTACTCATTTTTCTTAGCCACCTCTTTATTTTTCTACTTTTGCTTCATCTTTTCTTTAGTAAAAGAAGTGCTAAACAGCATCACATGGGAGAAGATATATGAGCTTTGTATTTCTCCCTTCAGCAGCGTCTCCTTACACCTGGGAACAGGATATGGATTCCTGATTGCTTTGGGCAGCGATTAGTTTTTGTAATGTATACAGCATTGGTTAGTAATCCAGCAAAGCAGGAGGTACTTAGTAAAAAGTACATCTAAGTGAACTGATGCTATCAAGGTTTGGGTTACCTGTAGCTCTGAGGTGAAAGAGAATTATGAATGGGCTGCTATAGAGAGAGAAGAACAGGAGAATGAGATGTGATCCCTCCCCTATGGGACCATCAGGATTCAGTTGCAATGAGATGCTACATTGATACAATCCTGCTGCCACCTGTTGTTTTGACTATCCATGGTTAAGTAAAGCACCCAGCTAAGGATCAGTTGTCAAAAAGCAGAGAACAGCTTGGCCGGTAATTAGTGTATTTTGCTTGGCTATTTATGGTAACAGTTTTTGAAAGAGTTCAGTTTTTCAGTTGTTTTTGCTTGCTTAGATTCACATCCACTGACCAAAACCAGTTTATAAATTGGTCAGGTTTGGGGCTAAGCAGATGAGAAATGACTTGGCCAAGTACCATTTGGCAGGTGGCTGTTTTCATAGCAGTTCATTGAGTCTGATGCCTCTCACGTGACAATAATAGAGAATTTCAGAAACAATTGTTTTTTTTAGTGTTGAAAATAAAATTCTAGAATAAATGCGTGATTTATGCAAAATCTGGGCATTGGCATCTACCAGCAAATGCGTCAGATCCATGTAATGGTTTCACTGCTTTTTACTTATGGATTATCTTTTTCCTTTCATTGAAGTGGGGAAAATAACATTTCCTTACAACTTTGGTGTATCCATCAAAGCATAAACATGCATCTAAGATTCTAGTAGAATGATACAAAGTAAAATAAAGCTTTTCAAATCTTCATGATCTTTCCATTCACTCTAAACATTCATTATACTAGAGTTTGGCCTGAGTAACTTCCCTTTGTGTAAGAATTGCTTGTAAACCATTGGTGTTTTTTTTGTGTGTGTGTGTGTGTTTTGTTTTGTTTTGTTTTCTTTATTGCAAGAGCTGTTTCATCAATAGTGCTGATTTGGTTCTTTAGAAACCTGCTGTCATGGGACAAAACTCACCTGACAGTTGTTTTTATTTAGTCACTATTACAAAGTTAAAAAAAGGAGTGCAAATTGTTTTTCTGTGGACCAGTTATACCTCCTTAGTGATATTAATGACAGCATATTGTGCTTTTCCAGATTTGGTCTACGCTTTTTATTATAGATATGTAGGTAGGTGGTAGGTTTTGACAGTTGGTCTTCAATATTATTTTGGTTTTCAACAGATTTCTGCCAATGAAGCAATAAAATTTAACAACAAACTAGCATATACAGCAAATGCAGGAATCCATATGAATTAGTGTTTGTTTATTGTCAATATGATTCTATAGTGAAGTGACCAAAAAGAAAAATATATGATAGCGGTAGAATTGTTTCCTCATATTTTTTTTTTTCTTACTCTTTCAAATTAAGGTTGATTTCATTAGATGAGGAGAGCCATACCAAGGAATCAGACTATTCAGGTATTTTATTTCATGTGTTCATAACTTGCTAAATGCTGTAATTTATGTTGTTTTCATTTCTGTTATTTAATATACATTCAGCTTCAACAAGCAAATCCATATAAATGCATAAAACTTAAGGCCAGGAAGATCT